>NC_079171.1:46239942-46534942 GCF_947568905.1 Ostrea edulis | reverse complement strand
CTGGCACTGGGTGTTACACGTGTTTTTATCGAATCATTTTTGGATAACACCCCTCCCCCATCTACATCACTGGATCCTATAATTAATTTGTGTAACTAGCAAAGAAGCCACAGTGTGATTTTGCTAAGTCGTTGTATCCTAAGTGCCTAAGGGGGGTGAAGAAGAACAAGGTACGGTTTAGCCAAAATCTGCCCTGACATGAACATTCACAAAAATATTAAATCTGGTATTTGAGAATGTGACATAATGAAAATGACCATTGTTATTCTTAATCTACCATAGCAGCTGTTATATATTCAACGGGATATTCTATATTAAACTATCGACGTCACCAACTTTGACGTACATCTGCAATATTCGAGAATTCTCCCAAGGGATGTTCTTGGTAGGAAAATAAAAACTGTATCACGCATAGAATTATTCATTTTTAATAAATTTGAAATTATTGGTTCTTGTACTGATTTGAATGGGTATTAAATGTAAATTGAAACCACATCAGATATGCCGCGCAGGACAAGAACTGCAGGTATTCGCAGAAAGCTTTTCTATTCCAGAAATATAATGGCCCGAACACGAAATTAAAGAAGTATTGATACACTGGTAACAGCGATTTCTTATTTATGTCTCCAAATCTCTTTATTGTGGCGGATTCTAAGAAAAAAAATGTTTATATTTATTAGAGTCCTGCGTGCATTTGAGAGAAAACAAGATGACGATACCAAAGGTAGCTCACACTCAAATCACATAATTTCATACACAGTTTGTGTAATAACCAATGTAGTATTTCACGAACCGGAACACAATGGAATTCATCGGTATTTGTTTTAATAGGCATACGCAATATTCCATGAAATTTGATGATAAAACATCATAAATGTAGACTCTCGATAGCATACGCTTGGCATTTGGAGCAAAATGTCATGTTATAGGTATGCTCAGGAAAAAAAACCGCAGTTTTTTTTTCCTGAGAAACTAGAAATACAATTTCAGAGGGGGGATAATCATGAAACGGTCGCGGAAATCAGTGGTATAACATTCGCTCCGTAACCGGGACGTAGTGAGTTTGAACCCAATGCCGAAAGCTATTCAAATAAAGCACGTACTCAATATACCAAATCCTCAAAACATCACTTCATTCATCGTTTAAACTTAATTTTTCACTACTGTATACCGTTTCGACTGCCTACCATATGAGAGAGAGAGAGAGAGAGAGAGAGAGAGAGAGAGAGAGAGAGAGAGAGAGAGAGAGAGAGAGAGAGGAGGGTGTCAACAAATCGAACTTCTTTACCATTATATAGAAAGAAAGCGCATTGTCAATAACACTGACGGGGCTGATAGTACTTCCATTTTAAAACATACAACGGGTAGGTAGTTGTTATTAGAGAATTTTAATCATAAAGAAAATTACCGGAAGTGAAGGGGGCTATGAAACCAGCTGGTAAGCAATATATATATTTTTAATCGTGAAATATCTCTCATGGGGTACGAAAAGGGGTGGATTGAATTACAAGCCTTGTTATATATCATAAATCAGTGAGATATGGCGTTGTTTAAAACGTGGATAAATTAGTGTTATCTGGTGTTTAAGCTTCCTAAAACATATAATTTGTGAATTTAAAAAAGAGACAACTTAGATCGGAGAGAAATAGTTATTCGTTGTTGGAATTCCCTCCATTGCAGCTGCATTGTAGCACTCTCGGGCGATAACATATACAATGTACGCTAGTATGTTTGCAGCTAACGCGCATACCTGGGCACTATAGTGTGACATTCTGGGATTTAAATTGAAGAATAACCTCGAATTTTATTTTACAGTTAAATTTCTGATGATGAAATTTGTTTACACAAGTAATAAAAATGTGTAAAAACAATTGTTAAAACAAATATGGTGAATGATACAATGCTACAACACGCAATCAGTAGACAAGAATGGTACAATGTTACAACACAAAATCAGTATACAATAATGTTACAATGCTACAACACACAATCAGTAGACAAGAATGGTACAATGTATCACTAGACACGTATCGTCCTTTTTGAAATGTTGAGGGGAGGGGTGGTACGTAAAAAATTATATTCGCGGATTACAATTGTATACTTTCTTAAAAATTTCACACGTCCACTAAATATCATTGATGTACGTACGCGCCTTGGGTGAAATTGGTCTAAGTAAAACATTGTCGTCTACTGTTGATATCACATGTTGTTTTATATTTAATGAAATGTATGCACATAGTTAATATAATGCTTAAATTTTCAACGAATACATTGTTTGTGAAATTATTCATTCATCATCAGATAAAATATTTAAATGTTGATTATCCTGTGTGTAACATGAATTCTCATGGAGCTTTGGTAGGTCTTATATATACACCGTTATCTTTACACTGGCAATAACAACACATATGAAATCCGGTATGTAAGATTGACTTAAATACATCCGGAATTTTTTCATTTTTTTATTATTATGTTTCCAATAAATGTTAAACCCTTTAAATAAATATCCGATCAGCATATATTTTTTGAAAATACATGTACTACCCCAATGATTCCCGTTACCTCTTCAACTGCCAAGAAGTGGGAATTTCATCACTCGAAATTACGTCATGATGACAATTCTGTAAACATCTTCCAATTGACATTTTAACCCTTCTTCCGTCGTCGTCTGGGATGAAATTAAGAGGAATTGTCAGTTTCTTCGTAAATTTTCAAGCCATACAAAAAGTCTTCCGGACGACGACGAAATATTTGTTAAATTTCACTGGTTTATCCATAGAAAACCATCAGAAAACATCACAAATAGCTTCATGACCCTTACTTTATTTAATTATGTACTACGCATACGCATGTATTAGTTGATTTTCATATGTGTTTGAGAATAAGTACCTGTATGAGTTTTTCTTTTAAAAATTAAAGAAGAAAATATCTGCAACGCAAACTAATTTTTCCTCATAAAAGCTTGGCAGAATTTCGCCAAAACCGCAAGTACTTCTTTGATCCAATAAATTAATGAAAATAACATTGATAGATTCCAATACATACAATTACAATTTATCATGTTTTCCCGTGAGTTTTCAGTTAATCACGGTCATTTTGTCATGTAATATAATCGCTAGGGCGCCAATGATATTATAACAATATATATACATTCAAAATATATAAAGACAGGTTCACACCGTTCATGTAAGATATCAGTAATTATTCAACAGTTTTATCCCACGTACTCTCTTCATATGTTCACAAATCATTGAGACATTAGATTGCACACACTCATCAACGGTCAGTGTTGTGGACAACGAAATGAAATGCATTGGACGTTCGACGTCAAAAATGTAATGCATTATATGTGAAGGTTCATTATGGAAAACTAAATACGGTGGAAATAAATGCAGTAAAAATAATATATATCTTCGTCTTAGACTTTTCCGGCTATACGTTCTATGTGAAAGTTCATCATAGAAAACTAAGTACGGTGGAAATAACTGCAGTACAAATAACTCGTCTTAGACTTTCCCGGTAGATTCGGTATAATGGTGAAGTTCCTCATACGTGTTCGGTTTGTCACAGTCTCCCAGTTCTGCATACGGGGATTCAACCCTGTTATTGAGAAATACACGTGATACAAATTTCAGTTTCATTTCAAATTTTCTGAAAATTACCGATTCCATCCTTATGTTCATTAATTTAAGTAATAAAATAATTTGTTTGATATAATGTGTCCTCTACCATAGTGTCAATATATTACTATAATGTTGGATAGTGAATACTATAAGGTAGTCTTGCTTATAAACCACCTCAATATTAAGCTCATTCCCTAAACAATTCAACACATACATACCGATTTGAACCGCTTGGTATATCTGAGAATGAAATAAAACAATTTGACCCGAGTTTTAATGCGAGATGTTGATTTATAAAAGAAATTGCAGAAAACAAACGTAACAGCATAGGTAACTGACACTGCATTACATCTCAAATTCAAATGCATGCAGTAAACGTGGTATCAAAGTGACATTTTCGGCGTTTACAATTCTCAGAAATCACAACAGCTTATACTACAGGTGACTGGATACAATAATCAAAGTTCACTTGTCCGTGAAAGCATATTTAAAAGGTTTTTCTGGAAACTGACACGCCGATCATTATGTTCCATTACACAATATTTTAACCGTATGAGACGCATGCTTCATAGTCGTGATTTTGGGTGAGACACAAAATCTTAAGTACAATTTTTACTTTGACCAAATAAGCAAGTAATTTATTTTCATCTGTAGCAAATTATTCAATGATTTAAAAAGCGAAAGTAGAATTAGCATGTGGTATCAAGTTTTAAAATGTGATCTACCCTAACTCATATAAATTAAGAAACATGAATGTCCGCCTCATTAGATGAAAAAAAACTGCAGATTGGTTGACGTTACTGTTTACCACAGTTTTGTGACACGTGTCAGAGATATGGTCAATCGTACAAGTGATTATAAGCAAGTATCCCATATGTTTAATAATTTACAATACAAGGGGTCAAGTGCTCCTTCCATAAAAATTACATTTGTGCAATTTACATATCGCTGATATATTACACAAGACATATATAATTTACATGATAAGGACTAAATGTCGAAATAACATATGCCACTCCATGTTATCCAAATCAAAATTTAAAGAACTAACAACCATAGGACCATGACTTCACTTTGAAAGTTTCCAGAATTCAGAAGTATCTTTTTTTTTCTTTTTTGAGTTTACTAGGAAAATGGAAATTAAAAACAGAAACCAATGAAAATTCCATCTCTTATCAGTGAAAACGAATTTGCAGTCCTCTCTTGTTAATGTTTTTATGAAAGTCCCGAGATCCTAACGGTATTTTTTCAAAGACAAAGTGTAGTACACATTCCCCTCCCCAAACTTTTAAATAAATGCATATTTTATTTCAGACTACCAGCAAAATGTACGAAGATATGTATGTTAATCTATATGCCTTTCAAGAAAAGTCAGAAATCAATGTTAATTTTAATTCGTTTTCAAAATCATGAGTATTTTATAGGAAGAAAATATATTTCAGAGTGTTATGCATATCTACAAATTCAATGTGTATGTGTACTCTGTTTTATTTGCACTGCGTATTTCACAAAGCAATGCATAATAGAGCAACTCTTCCCCCTTATCTGGAGCTCGGAAAGTAAATAAACAATCCACATATGAATAAAATGTAGCACGATTTGACGGTGAGTAACGTTGTGTAAGAATATATTATGTCAAGTGCTGAATTTGTGCAAATGTGGTTCTCCATTGTTTACAGCATCCCGTCACTCCACTTTCAGATCAAGCATCGTTTGAGATAACACGTTGTAAAACAGAGTAAACAGAAAACAACGAAATATTAGTTTCATTATTGAACATGAAATATTTAGAATGTTAATGATATGCACGTGTAACAATTCATCAACAATAATCGCCTACAAGCTGGAATGCATTAAGATAAAGTTTGCAAATCTTTAAAACTATCACCTTCGTGACAAAAAGATACTTTTACCTGAATTGTGAGCACTCCTTGTTTCACTTCTACAGTTTTCTCTGAAATCAATAAAATATACCTTGTAATGTATCCGATTAATTAACAACTTTTTAAACGTGTCTTACAGAAATGAAGTATACAATCAAATGTGATAGTTACCCTTTCTTTGCGTATTCTGCTGAAATAACAATATCATAAACATGTATTAAACAATTGTCTATAAGATATATATTTCATGGATACTGACGTTAAGGGTACACAAAATTTATAATGTGAGGATATTTTGGAGCTAATATACACAGGTAGTGTATCTTACAATATGACATTTGTATTTTTTTCAATATTGTTGATGTTGCTGTTTCTGTTTCTTAATTGATTTGATATACGTGAGCATCATCTGCGTATGATCAATTTCAAACTGAAGCAGACTACTGACAAATAACTTGATGCTTCAGAGATTTAAGTATCGTTTAAAGTAAACATTTCATAAATTATTTTGCACTTATAATGATCTAGTTTGCAGGTACAACCTGTCAATAATTAAAAAAGTTATCTGTTATGTTTCATAACAAATTATATGTCATTCTGTAACTGAGTTTGATTGACGAGATAAAAGGCTGACAGCGGGTATGACCGGTCAACAAAGGCTGCTTACTCTTCGTAGACACCAAATCCACCCAGAGTTCCGTGTTTGCTATCCCTTTAATTTTGTATTCTCCATGTGATTTGTGAGATGGATTACTGTTCGTGATCTTCACTTTATGTTTGAAATTAATTTTCGCTTTTTATGTGTTTGTTTTAAGTGCTCAATATTAAGGAAAATCTGTGAAGGAAAGACAATCGACATTTTTATTATTGTTTCCTGTAATGTACATACATCTAACTTTTTATACTTACTCTGATTTCTCTTCCACATCAGGAAGTTGATGATACTTTCAATAAGCACTATAAAAATAGATACTACAATACTTATGATGGTGGCGGTGTTGTCATCTGTACAACTTGTAATGCGGGATGATAACTCTTCTGTAAATAAAAGTAATAAACTATTTCAGCAATAATAAATGATAAGACGCAATATTTAGAAGTATTAAAAGTTGCTGTACTTTGGTATTTATTGAAATAATTTATTTCAAACTATAGGGGAAAATAATACCTCTAAAACAAAACCGTACTAAAACAAATTAAGGCATCAATGTATCGAGGACGCATTATTTATATACAATGCTCACTTGCATTCATATGTCGTTTAAATGTATCCCAGTAAGTGAACCCGAAATCATAGAAACCACAGAGTATTTCATATCTGCTTTACGTACAATATTCTATTAAAGTGCATTTTTGCCACTGCGTTGTGGTGTTGTCGTAGATACCAATATGATTTGGAATCTAGCAGAACTCAACCATTTACCTTATTTAGGTAGACGATAGTACTGGTTTACAATATCTAGAATGTATGCATGATCAATGTTCATGTTGCACATTAATTGTAGACAAGATATGGAGTCTGTGAATATAGTAAAATATCATTATACATTTTCAATGTATTCAAAGGCAGGCTGTGTGGTCTTTGCTTTGGTGGTATAAATTCTTACTTCATTCGGACGTCATGCAGAGAAAACGTCGTTTGTGATTACTGCAGCAGCAGCGGCTATATTTTGGTCATTTGTATCATTTGTATAAATATCAATTGAAGAATATTTGGATTGTTTTATTCACAATAGTTTTTTTTTAAACAACGACGTTTGTTTAAGATCTTTATTTTTAGTTTCAGAATTTGGTGCATGTATTTTTGGTTTAGTAATTTACATGGTGGCATTGCAGAACATAATGAGGGTTTTACGGTGTTCAAAGGCAAGTTAGAATCATGTATATGCTTTAACTTGTAGACCGATTCATTTTATACACTTCTTGTTTTTCTTATAGGAAAGGTGAAGATAACGAACACTGATCAATCTTACAAATCTTCAAACTATGGATGGAAAACGCAGATAGATACAGTGTTATCAGTGTTAGCTTTTAATTCAACATTGTATTGTAAGATAAGTGTTATTCAACATAGATCGAGAAGTGGTTCGTTTGTCTGAATATAGAAATTATCTATAAAGATGGCTGATCATATTGTGTTTAAATGTAAAACATTCAAAAACATAGACTTATAGGTGCGGGTAGTAATTTACCAAAGTTGAAATTTTCATGATCCCTGGTTTCAGGGTGGAACTAAATCATCATAATAGCTATCCCTTTTATCATTTAAAAAAAACAACCAAAAAAAAACAAAAAAAACAAAAAAAAACAACAACTTGGATTTTGCTCATATTGTAGAACAGATGGCCGTCACTTATCAAACAATTAAGACGGAAAGATAGATAATTCTTTATTTTGTTACCTGTACCACAGAGAGGCCCGATAAACCCCTCCTCACATCCTCCATCACATATCCCGGTGGTCTGATCACAACTACCATTTCTACCACAGTACACGGTACAGCTGTTCTCACAATTGATACCGAAATACCCACTGGGACAGTCTGGTGAATCATTATTTTGTTTACGTTAAAGCGTTATAACATTATAATTATCAAAGTTATAAAGTATCAAAGACGACTAAAGGTGTTAGTATATTCATACATGTATGTATTTTGCCGTTTCTATATTTTGTTCACATGGCAAAGCATTTACTCATAACAAAACATGAAATACCTCGTGTTCTGTCATCATTGTTTTGCAAATATACATGAATAAATAGCTTAGATGAAAATAATTTTAAAATGTACAGTACCTCAATTTTTGTGCATAAACACTCTTGTTATTCACTTTGTCACTGTGTTTACTCGCAAGGTGTTAAATTTTGTGACGGCTACTTCGATGAACAAGTAACTGTACTTCATGATTTATACATATCTATTATATACCAATTGCATGTAGTCTTACAATATCTATTATATACCAATTACATGCAGTCTTACAATAAATACATAATAAATATAAAACTCACTCTCCTTGCAATGTCCTCCCTGGTATCCTGAAGAACAGCCAATCAAACACGTGCCGTTAACATGATGACACTGTTTGTTGTTTAGACAGGAACCACATTTCTGTGTGCAGCCTGCGCCGTACATGCCACCGTCACATTCTGGAAGAAACCAATAGCATCGTGTATACCAGAAGAATACTGCCCCAAAGTATATTTTGCATGAAGAAAACATTATGAAGGTAATTCATTTCAAAATCTAGATAAAATAATTTCCCAAAAATATACTGTCAAAACGGCATCAAATTATCATATTTTGTAGCAATATTCCATTATCACCTGAATATGGTGTTTATGTATCTTAACTTATTTCATACGCACATAATTGCTCTACGTATGGTCAGTTTTTAAGTCGAGGCAAGCTTCTGATATATGAATTGAAGCTACACTTGTTTTCAACAGTCTCGTTTAAAGTCTGCATTTTGCAAATCGTATTGTCAGGATATAGGGTTCACGGCGGATGAGACCGGTCAACAGGTGATGCTTACTCCTTCTATGCACCTGATCCCACCTCTGGTGTGTCCAGGGGTCCGTGTTTGCCCAACTATCTATTTTGAATTGCTTACAGGAGTTATGAGATTGATCACTGTTCGTTATCTTCACCTTACGTTATAACAGTCCTATTTACCAACACAACTTGCTAATGAGTAAAATGTTATATGACATGTTTCATATCACTTGAGACTGTTCCCTTGTACCCTGATTTGATTATTTTATCACCGCCACCAGCGAAAAGATTGTGTTTTCCCCTCCTAGTCATCTTATCCGCCATATTTTGAATATGAAACAAACGATAATATTTAGAAGCGGTTTCCCAAAATAAACATATGAAAAATTCAGTCCTCCTTTCACGATGTCTTTGTGAGATCATTATCATGATTTAAACACATCTGAGTCCCAACTATAAACTGATGTTGAAAAGGAGAAAATATTTTATCTAGTTCCATTTTGTTTTTCACTATTCCAATATTAGTTCTTTTCTAATAGGTACACGAACGAAAGATAACATTGGTTATATAACTTGAAATTTCTGATAATTATTAATTACCCCGCCATTGTAGAGAGTTGAAAAGCTGCAGATAGCAATGTTCAATCTCAAATGCTACAGAAATTGGAGAATCGAAAATAGGGTAATACTGATCCCTGGAAATGCCAAGGGATGTAACATTTAAAGTGGATGGAATTGAATTTCTTTCCATGCAACGATACATTGTGCAAAGTTTAATTTGAATGTCCCAGTCGTTCCTGCTTGACATATAGCATTGGTTTCTCTTGGGTGATATTTTGTCAATTTTGTACACCTTAAAAAAAGATATCATCTTTCGACTGAAAAGATGTAAGTTCCCTTTACCAGAGGGTGCTTCATATTAAATTCCATTGTTATTGACCTAGTGCTTCTTGAGAAAAAAATCAGGTGTAAGATACTGTTATTTCGCTTTGTAAGATGGTCTGGTCTTAAGTCCCTTTACTCACATTTTAGTTATCCCATACTTGATTGCAATTGTGTAAGCATTTTTGTAACTATGTTTATTATTCGAAATATTACCGACGTCGAAAATAAATTACGAATGCTAATGTGAGATTTAAGTGGACTAATAACAAGGTTATTTTCTTAAACATTATGAAAATAATGTAGCATTCGCATTTTTTGCTAAGGAACTTTGCAAACATGTACAGGGCGTTTTTTTTTTTTTTACTCTTTAAACAGCACACGTACAGTAGAAGCCAGGAAATATACCATGCATTGAATTAGAATTAACTTTAAAATCATAAGATAGGTCTGATATTTTTTTTAAACATATCATCATCGTTATTCTGCATTATGCATAATGTTGTCCTAAATAAAACATATTTTAAACTAGGATTTTAAACCAGTTTGGTTTTTAAAACTAGATTCATTCTGACATACAGTTACCTCGCTGACATGTTGGCATCTTCCATCCCGGTTTACAGCCCCCGTCACATTCCCCAGTAAATCTGCTACAACGGTTTGTCACTTCACAGTTCTCACTGCATCTATGTCCGCAGTTCTTTCCATAAAAACCAGTTTGGCATGCTATTTCAGGCGAAAAGTAAATTGTATAGAAACGTACTTCTCCATCAAACATTTTAACATTAGGAAGGGTATCATAAAAGTGTCATTGCCATCAAAAGATGGAAATAGCGAAGAGTGAGCAATCTCATAAACATTCTTTAAAAACACAGCGTTTTTATAGCTGGACACGCACGGCCCCCTGGAAATACCAGATGTTTGTGTAATATGCCTAAGAGGAGCAATTATCCCCGTTTGACCGGTCACACCTACCGTGAACATTATATTGATCAGATGAACGGAGTAATCCGTAGTCAAAACAAGTATTGTGAGTAAAGGACGGACTAACAATTGGTATGTAATGATACAAAGAACATTGACTTAAACGACAGGTGGTATTTGCAAATACATGCACATTATGCATTACATGGTTTAATTCTTACGCAATTAGTAAAATGTACTATAATTTTGTTGTGATATCCAATTTATTGACAAGAAAAATGTCAGACACCTATTGACTTAGCATAATACACTACGTGAATAGCACACAGAAAAAGTGCAACATTGTATACTATCACCTGATTATTTGGACAGGGCCAGTTAGTGTACAAACGATTTCGGTATAATGTTTTAACTTTAAATTTATAAAGACCAAACTGTACAGAACAGTCCCGTGTCATTCGATATCTGACACATTGGACAATTTTAGACTAATTACTTTGTATCATAGAACGTGTTCAATAAAAATACAAACTTTCTTGTTTCTCCATCCGTTTTTTACACATCAGTAACTATTAATAAATCATCACGAGAAATTGAAACAATGACGATTATAATTACGAAATATATTACAACCATTGAAAATGTTAGATGAATAATAATTATTTATTAATGATCGTAAATGGTGGGAGAAGGGATCTTTCATTGAATAAGAAGTATATAACTATTATTATTGTAAATCTCCATACAATAATGGACCTCGTCAAAATTATTAAAAGTATAATATTGAACACCGAGGCAATGTTATGCTGATCGTGGTGTTAACCAATCGCAACTTCTCGGGTTGGTTTGCCGCTTACCGGAAAGGTCCAGGAATATGCGATTGGTTGTAGACCTAACCATCTGTGATGTTACCTTATTATTTTTTTTTGGGGGGGGCTTCGTTTTGGTAGTTTCCATTAAGCAGATTGGAGACTAAAACCCCCGACTTGATATGAGTGATATTCCCGAGAAGGACATTCAACAATAACCAATCAATCAATCAATCAAAAGGAAGCCGGTCATTTTAACTTAATGTTGTTCATTCTTAATGCTACCATATCAATGATATGATCGGTGAATAAGACAACATATTTGCGTTTCATAACATACCTATAAAGACGTATTAAATCTGATAGCAATAGCGGTAGTTTAGTGTATTTGGAAAGGTGCATAGCTGCTTTAAGGTTTTTGAATTCAATCATGGATTCCAGACGCATCAGATGTTCGCATAACATAGGTATAAACCATTCCTTAGCAAAACGTTCGGTATCAAAAGGGAAAGTAATATGTCTTTCGGATATGACCTTGAAAACAGATACCAATGTCAAGAACATATCTGATATTTCTAAATGGTATAACACATGCTTATGAATACTGTACACCTTTGATTTATAAGAAATACTTTTCATGAACATTGTATTTCAAAGAAACAAGAAATGTTGAACTCACGTATCTGGCATTTCTCCCCATATACCCCTGCATTACATCCCCGAGGGCACGTGCCGTTTTGATAGTGACATGGCTCCCCATCGCTACAGTTCCCACATGATGACGAACATCCCAGCCCATACGCCTGTTTATCACACACTGAAAGTGTTAAAGGAGTTCATAATAATCACATGGTAAAAAGTATAAAAACGCTGAAGCTGACACATGTAAAACAAACGTTCAATAAAGTTAACATAATCCGCAATTGTCTTGTACGTAAGTAATTGTAAAATTTACGATTCCTTTGGTGATATCAATGGACTTTTGTAAATCAGCGTAATTAGATATGCGACCCCCCTCCGTAAAAAAATCCAGCAAATCTGAGACAACAAAATAGTACATGTAACAAGCGAACCTCAATTTAATAAAAAAGAAAATATCACCAAACGAAAAAAAAAAAACAACTCGGAATAATACCATCTAAGGAAAAACCCACTGTGGCGTCATAGTACTTTTGTGTTAAGTTGCTATGATCAATAAAAGCTACAGAAGACCGGTAACACGGTCGGAATATTTCAATTCAGTATTGTTTAGAGTTTCTTGATTCTTGTGGTGCTTATCGCTAGGTTCATATACCAATATCTGTCAAATACCAGTTGCATAAAGCACTTCTGACCCGAACTACTTTTGCTATCATCCCCGCTTCAATATCCCCTACTTTGCTTTCTTGTTGATCAATAGGATACACGAATTATCAGTCATTTTTTTTAATATCAACACAATTTATCGACTTTAGAATACAACCAATATACTAACTAATTTGTTTATTGGTTTATCAAACATACACCAATCACGAAAATGATCAGTTATACATGTATGGATCTGAAAAGCAATACTGTTTAGGCCTAACTATTTAAAAATAGTACCGGGACGTCTTACATAGAACAGTTGCGTGAGAATAATATGGCGTCCACTGACATAATGCATGGCGCATTTCATAGAAATATACACACTATCAACAAATACTCCGAAATTATTATTAGAAAAGTGGATAAAGAGATATGTCAACAATTATTGTCAACAAGGAACCATTCAGACCTGGTGGATCAAATATTGACTACCTAGCAACCCCACCAGCTGTAATAATAGGAAATATTACATAGACAATATCTTTCTCCTCTGCATCCATTGTAGACATAACGAATATGAACATATTTATCATGTCTACTCACTTTGTCTTGTAGAAAGTCCTATCACCCCCTCCAATGAGAAACCACGTGAAAGAGAATTTAAAAATATTGTAATTCCAATAACAAACAATTTTCACTAAAACCACTGTATTCTATAAATTAAAGTAGCAGAGTGGTTAGAGCATTGCACTCAAAATCACACGGCCTCTGGTCGGCGCGGGTTCGAATCCCGCTCGTTCCGGTAAGTGAGGAAGTTGCTGAGTTTACTTGCGGAAGGTCGGTGGTCTCTACCCAGTTACATTGTATCTGGGTTCTCTCTCCCACCAATAAAAACTAGGCACATCAGATAACTGAAAAAAAAAGTTGAGTGCGGCAGAAAACAAAAACCAGTCAATCATTAGCATATTTTGATTGATGGCATATGCATTGAAGAATTCAAACTCGTTTTCCCTGAAATTCAAACAATATTTTATAACACATTTTGAATTATAACTAAATCAACAGTGAAAGTAAAGTGTTGGAATTAATTTACGATCCAGTCATGAAAAAATGAAAACAAATTCTATGAATGTTCACTGCCTTACAGTTACAGTCAGATTATAGCCATGCTCATAGAGTCGTGTCGTCGCACCGAGTTACGGCGGAGAGAGGGAGGAAGGAGGGATTGCTGATAGCAACCATGTTCATTCATAATTTTGAAATGAAATCATCAATATATTTTTAGACCATATCTTGTTTATAAATTGATGACTCTAATTTCCCCATGTGCGATTAAAACTAGTCTATAAAAAAGGGTGATTCGAGTCATAGAATTGTTACATGCAGATCACCCATTATTCTATCACTATGAATAACTAAAATGTCAGCATCAAACATTAATTCAGGAAATTCCGATCTACTGAGGAAATGTTCAACCCATTGTAAATACTTTCTGCTAAAAAGTCGTCATCTATGACAGTGTGGAGTCGGACTGAAGACTGAACGTCTGAAGTATTTCTGGCGCACGACGCTGTGTAGAAATTGAATCAAACGTTGTTCCCGTTACGTATGATGAAAATGAACCCCTTGATTTTTTAAGCTTAATTTCTCAGGAGCCTACCCTAACCCCTGTTTGCACAACACACAAGAGGCCCACAACCCTTATCGGTCATCTGAATACTAGTGAAAAAGTATCAAACTTTCCATAGGCTATAAGATCTAGAAAAAATTCTGTTCTGAATATATAAGCTAAATTCTAATGTTCAGCAATACTATCAACCATGAACTTCCACTTCACATAGTTCATTATATGCGTCTCGTGAGTAGTAGCTAGGGTAGGTAACACCCGGTCTCCGTTCATTGTGGTATATAACATATCGTCCATGAACAGAACAGCTTATTGTCTGGTTCTCAACTGGTGCACGGTCCACAGTCTGTATCTCATGGAAACAAAGATGGCCATCATCCTTTGACGTAGTATGCAGTTCGCCCACGAGATAAACCATGGTATGATTCGATGATGCGAAAACAACATTAACAGAATTTGAGATCAACTTCGCAATAAAGCATTAAAAAGAGAACTATGACTGGTCCGCGTATAAAAAAGTTACAATAATATGACAAAACACGCAATGCAAGGTGAAGATAACGAACAGTGATCAATCTCATAACTCCTACAAGCAATACAAAATAGATAGTTGGGCAAACACGGACCCCTGGACACACCAGAGGTGGGATCAGGTGCCTTGGAGGAGTAAGCATCCCCTGTTGACCGGTCACACCCGCCGTGAGCCCCATATCCTGATCAGGTAAACGGAGTTATCCGCAGTCAAAATCAGTGTGCCAAAAACGGCTTAACAATCGGTATGAAACACGTCAGACAGCATTTGACCCAATGCGAGGTTGTATTGACGAACTAGATTGTTATAACGACCATAGAATTTGCGAAATGCTGACTTCAATCGAGACTGTTGAAATCCCTGTACCATCAACTTGTTTGTCAGTAGCTTACATCGATTTAAAAACTGACTATACGCAGAACAAGCTCTTGCATATCGAATCAATTGAGATATATAAACACCATATCAGGTGATAACGGAATATTGCTACATAAATGTGGGTTGACGATGGAGAAGCTGAAATCATCCATGAAATCATGGAAGCAATATAAAATTATTACGACTTACTACTTAGACGTTTCAAGTGAAAACATTAATAAGTTACATAGGACGTTAATGAAAAAGTAACGTTGGGGTGGTCTAGAGGTTAGAGCGTTTGCCCTGCATGCGGAAGGTCTGTGTTCGAATCACGGTCGCGACAGACTCGATCGTTAAAACAGGTAGTGACAGTTTCATCGCCAAACGCTCGGCATCATGTGTAAATGTCACGGGTCCTCGGAGATGGCACTGGAAGTGAATTTCCCGTCACAGTAGATGAACCCCCATTGCTTAGAGGCCGTAAGCGCCGAGCAATGATCTAAATTTGAAGTCCTTCACCGGTGTTGGTGACGTCTCCATATGAGTGAAACATTCTCAAGAGAAACGTTAAACAAGATACAATCATTCAAATGAAATGCCTCCAATACAAACTAGATGCTGTCATAAGACAGTAAAACCCACATCTAATTGTTTGCCTTTGAATATAGTCTCCATCCAAATGGCACATCCAGAGGGAATTTCCGAGGATTGGCCCTTCCCACCCCCATTCTGAGGGACATTTTTGTGGTTTTTCAATATGATGCTGCTACTATTTATAGGCAATTATTTTAATGTACAATTTATATAAAAGATTAACTGGCACTGGGTGTTACACGTGTTTTTATCGAATCATTTTTGGATAACACCCCTCCCCCATCTACATCACTGGATCCTATAATTAATTTGTGTAACTAGCAAAGAAGCCACAGTGTGATTTTGCTAAGTCGTTGTATCCTAAGTGCCTAAGGGGGGTGAAGAAGAACAAGGTACGGTTTAGCCAAAATCTGCCCTGACATGAACATTCACAAAAATATTAAATCTGGTATTTGAGAATGTGACATTATGAAAATGACCATTGTTATTCTTAATCTACCATAGCAGCTGTTATATATTCAACGGGATATTCTATATTAAACTATCGACGTCACCAACGTTGACGTACATCTGCAATATTCGAGAATTCTCCCAAGGGATGTTCTTGGTAGGAAAATAAAAACTGTATCACGCATAGAATTATTCATTTTTAATAAATTTGAAATTATTAGTTCTTGTACTGATTTGAATGGGTATTAAATGTAAATTGAAACCACATCAGATATGCCGCGCAGGACAAGAACTGCAGGTATTCGCAGAAAGCTTTTCTATTCCAGAAATATAATGGCCCGAACACGAAATTAAAGAAGTATTGATACACTGGTAACAGCGATTTCTTATTTATGTCTCCAAATCTCTTTATTGTGGCGGATTCTAAGAAAAAAAATGTTTATATTTATTAGAGTCCTGCGTGCATTTGAGAGAAAAAAAGATGACGATACCAAAGGTAGCTCACACTCAAATCACATAATTTCATACACAGTTTGTGTAATAACCAATGTAGTAATTCACGAACCGGAACACAATGGAATTCATCGGTATTTGTTTTAATAGGCATACGCAATATTCCATGAAATTTGATGATAAAACATCATAAATGTAGACTCTCGATAGCATACGCTTGGCATTTGGAGCAAAATGTCATGTTATAGGTATGCTCAGGAAAAAAAACCGCAGTTTTTTTTTTCTGAGAAACTAGAAATACAATTTCAGAGGGGGGATAATCATGAAACGGTCGCGGAAATCAGTGGTATAACATTCGCTCCGTAACCGGGACGTAGTGAGTTTGAACCCAATGCCGAAAGCTATTCAAATAAAGCACGTACTCAATATACCATATCCTCAAAACATCACTTCATTCATCGTTTAAACTTAATTTTTCACTACTGTATACCGTTTCGACTGCCTACCATATGAGAGAGAGAGAGAGAGAGAGAGAGAGAGAGAGAGAGAGAGAGAGAGAGAGAGAGAGAGAGAGAGAAGAGAGGAGGGTGTCAACAAATCGAACTTCTTTACCATTATATAGAAAGAAAGCGCATTGTCAATAACACTGACGGGGCTGATAGTACTTCCATTTTAAAACATACAACGGGTAGGTAGTTGTTATTAGAGAATTTTAATCATAAAGAATATTACCGGAAGTGAAGGGGGCTATGAAACCAGCTGGTAAGCAATATATATATTTTTAATCGTGAAATATCTCTCATGGGGTACGAAAAGGGGTGGATTGAATTACAAGCCTTGTTATATATCATAAATCAGTGAGATATGGCGTTGTTTAAAACGTGGATAAATTAGTGTTCTCTGGTGTTTAAGCTTCCTAAAACATATAATTTGTGAATTTAAAAAAGAGACAACTTAGATCGGAGAGAAATAGTTATTCGTTGTTGGAATTCCCTCCATTGCAGCTGCATTGTAGCACTCTCGGGCGATAACATATACAATGTACGCTAGTATGTTTGCAGCTAACGCGCATACCTGGGCACTATAGTGTGACATTCTGGGATTTAAATTGAAGAATAACCTCGAATTTTATTTTACAGTTAAATTTCTGATGATGAAATTTGTTTACACAAGTAATAAAAATGTGTAAAAACAATTGTTAAAACAAATATGGTGAATGATACAATGCTACAACACTCAATCAGTAGACAAGAATGGTACAATGTTACAACACAAAATCAGTATACAAGAATGTTACAATGCTACAACACACAATCAGTAGACAAGAATGGTACAATGTATCACTAGACACGTATCGTCCTTTTTGAAATGTTGAGGGGAGGGGTGGTACGTAAAAAATTATATTCGCGGATTACAATTGTATACTTTCTTAAAAATTTCACACGTCCACTAAATATCATTGATGTACGTACGCGCCTTGGGTGAAATTGGTCTAAGTAAAACATTGTCGTCTACTGTTGATATCACATGTTGTTTTATATTTAATGAAATGTATGCACATAGTTAATATAATGCTTAAATTTTCAACGAATACATTGTTTGTGAAATTATTCATTCATCATCAGATAAAATATTTAAATGTTGATTATCGTGTGTGTAACATGAATTCTCATGGAGCTTTGGTAGGTCTTATATATACACCGTTATCTTTACACTGGCAATAACAACACATATGAAATCCGGTCTGTAAGATTGACTTAAATACATCCGGAATTTTTTCATTTTTTTATTATTATGTTTCCAATAAATGTTAAACCCTTTAAATAAATATCCGATCAGCATATATTTTTTGAAAATACATGTACTACCCCAATGATTCCCGTTACCTCTTCAACTGCCAAGAAGTGGGAATTTCATCACTCGAAATTACGTCATGATGACAATTCTGTAAACATCTTCCAATTGACATTTTAACCCTTCTTCCCTCGTCGTCTGGGATGAAATTAAGAGGAATTGTCAGTTTCTTCGTAAATTTTCAAGCCATACAAAAAGTCTTCCGGACGACGACGAAATATTTGTTAAATTTCACTGGTTTATCCATAGAAAACCATCAGAAAACATCACAAATAGCTTCATGACCCTTACTTTATTTAATTATGTACTACGCATACGCATGTATTAGTTGATTTTCATATGTGTTTGAGAATAAGTACCTGTATGAGTTTTTCTTTTAAAAATTAAAGAAGAAAATATCTGCAACGCAAACTAATTTTTCCTCATAAAAGCTTGGCAGAATTTCGCCTAAACCGCAAGTACTTCTTTGATCCAATAAATTAATGAAAATAACATTGATAGATTCCAATACATACAATTACAATTTATCATGTTTTCCCGTGAGTTTTCAGTTAATCACGGTCATTTTGTCATGTAATATAATCGCTAGGGCGCCAATGATATTATAACAATATATATACATTCAAAATATATAAAGACAGGTTCACACCGTTCATGTAAGATATCAGTAATTATTCAACAGTTTTATCCCACGTACTCTCTTCATATGTTCACAAATCATTGAGACATTAGATTGCACACACTCATCAACGGTCAGTGTTGTGGACAACGAAATGAAATGCATTGGACGTTCGACGTCAAAAATGTACTGCATTCTATGTGAAGGTTCATTATGGAAAACTAAATACGGTGGAAATAAATGCAGTAAAAATAATATATATCTTCGTCTTAGACTTTTCCGGCTATACGTTCTATGTGAAAGTTCATCATAGAAAACTAAGTACGGTGGAAATAACTGCAGTACAAATAACTCGTCTTAGACTTTCCCGGTAGATTCGGTATAATGGTGAAGTTCCTCATACGTGTTCGGTTTGTCACAGTCTCCCAGTTCTGCATACGGGGATTCAACCCTGTTATTGAGAAATACACGTGATACAAATTTCAGTTTCATTTCAAATTTTCTGAAAATTACCGATTCCATCCTTATGTTCATTAATTTAAGTAATAAAATAATTTGTTTGATATAATGTGTCCTCTACCATAGTGTCAATATATTACTATAATGTTGGATAGTGAATACTATAAGGTAGTCTTGCTTATAAACCACCTCAATATTAAGCTCATTCCCTAAACAATTCAACACATACATACCGATTTGAACCGCTTGGTATATCTGAGAATGAAATAAAACAATTTGACCCGAGTTTTAATGCGAGATGTTGATTTATAAAAGAAATTGCAGAAAACAAACGTAACAGCATAGGTAACTGATACTGCATTACATCTCAAATTCAAATGCATGCAGTAAACGTGGTATCAAAGTGACATTTTCGGCGTTTACAATTCTCAGAAATCACAACAGCTTATACTACAGGTGACTGGATACAATAATCAAAGTTCACTTGTCCGTGAAAGCATATTTAAAAGGTTTTTCTGGAAACTGACACGCCGATCATTATGTTCCATTACACAATATTTTAACCGTATGAGACGCATGCTTCATAGTCGTGATTTTGGGTGAGACACAAAATCTTAAGTACAATTTTTACTTTGACCAAATAAGCAAGTAATTTATTTTCATCTGTAGCAAATTATTCAATGATTTAAAAAGCGAAAGTAGAATTAGCATGTGGTATCAAGTTTTAAAATGTTATCTACCCTAACTCATATAAATTAAGAAACATGAATATCCGCCTCATTAGATGAAAAAAAACTGCAGATTGGTTGACGTTACTGTTTACCACAGTTTTGTGACACGTGTCAGAGATATGGTCAATCGAACAAGTGATTATAAGCAAGTATCCCATATGTTTAATAATTTACAATACAAGGGGTCAAGTGCTCCTTCCATAAAAATTACATTTGTGCAATTTACATATCGCTGATATATTACACAAGACATATATAATTTACATGATAAGGACTAAATGTCGAAATAACATATGCCACTCCATGTTATCCAAATCAAAATTTAAAGAACTAACAACCATATGACCATGACTTCACTTTGAAAGTTTCCAGAATTCAGAAGTATCTTTTTTTTTCTTTTTTGAGTTTACTAGGAAAATGGAAATTAAAAACAGAAACCAATGAAAATTCCATCTCTTATCAGTGAAAACGAATTTGCAGTCCTCTCTTGTTAATGTTTTTATGAAAGTCCCGAGATCCTAACGGTATTTTTTCAAAGACAAAGTGTAGTACACATTCCCCTCCCCAAACTTTTAAATAAATGCATATTTTATTTCAGACTACCAGCAAAATGTACGAAGATATGTATGTTAATCTATATGCCTTTCAAGAAAAGTCAGAAATCAATGTTAATTTTAATTCGTTTTCAAAATCATGAGTATTTTATAGGAAGAAAATATATTTCAGAGTGTTATGCATATCTACAAATTCAATGTGTATGTGTACTCTGTTTTATTTCCACTGCGTATTTCACAAAGCAATGCATAATAGAGCAACTCTTCCCCCTTATCTGGAGCTCGGAAAGTAAATAAACAATCCACATATGAATAAAATGTAGCACAATTTGACGGTGAGTAACGTTGTGTAAGAATATATTATGTCAAGTGCTGAATTTGTGCAAATGTGGTTCTCCATTGTTTACAGCATCCCGTCACTCCACTTTCAGATCAAGCATCGTTTGAGATAACACGTTGTAAAGCAGAGTAAACAGAAAACAACGAAATATTAGTTTCATTATTGAACATGAAATATTTAGAATGTTAATGATATGCACGTGTAACAATTCATCAACAATAATCGCCTACAAGCTGGAATGCATTAAGATAAAGTTTGCAAATCTTTAAAACTATCACCTTCGTGACAAAAAGATACTTTTACCTGAATTGTGAGCACTCCTTGTTTCACTTCTACAGTTTTCTCTGAAATCAATAAAACATACCTTGTAATGTATCCGATTAATTAACAACTTTTTAAACGTGTCTTACAGAAATGAAGTATACAATCAAATGTGATAGTTACCCTTTCTTTGCGTATTCTGCTGAAATAACAATATCATAAACATGTATTAAACAATTGTCTATAAGATATATATTTCATGGATACTGACGTTAAGGGTACACAAAATTTATAATGTGAGGATATTTTGGAGCTAATATACACAGGTAGTGTATCTTACAATATGACATTTGTATTTTTTTCAATATTGTTGATGTTGCTGTTTCTGTTTCTTAATTGATTTGATATACGTGAGCATCATCTGCGTATGATCAATTTCAAACTGAAGCAGACTACTGACAAATAACTTGATGCTTCAGAGATTTAAGTATCGTTTAAAGTAAACATTTCATAAATTATATTGCACTTATAATGATCTAGTTTGCAGGTACAACCTGTCAATAATTAAAAAAGTTATCTGTTATGTTTCATAACAAATTATATGTCATTCTGTAACTGAGTTTGATTGACGAGATAAAAGGCTGACAGCGGGTATGACCGGTCAACAAAGGCTGCTTACTCTTCGTAGACACCAAATCCACCCAGAGTTCCGTGTTTGCTATCCCTTTAATTTTGTATTCTCCATGTGATTTGTGAGATGGATTACTGTTCGTTATCTTCACTTTATGTTTGAAATTAATTTTCGCTTTTTATGTGTTTGTTTTAAGTGCTCAATATTAAGGAAAATCTGTGAAGGAAAGACAATCGACATTTTTATTATTGTTTCCTGTAATGTACATACATCTAACTTTTTATACTTACTCTGATTTCTCTTCCACATCAGGAAGTTGATGATACTTCCAATAAGCACTATAAAAATAGATACTACAATACTTATGATGGTGGCGGTGTTGTCATCTGTACAACTTGTAACGCGGGATGATAACTCTTCTGTAAATAAAAGTAATAAACTATTTCAGCAATAATAAATGATAAGACGCAATATTTAGAAGTATTAAAAGTTGCTGTACTTTGGTATTTATTGAAATAATTTATTTCAAACTATAGGGGAAAATAATACCTCTAAAACAAAACCGTACTAAAACAAATTAAGGCATCAATGTATCGAGGACGCATTATTTATATACAATGCTCACTTGCATTCATATGTCGTTTAAATGTATCCCAGTAAGTGAACCCGAAATCATAGAAACCACAGAGTATTTCATATCTGCTTTACGTACAATATTCTATTAAAGTGCATTTTTGCCACTGCGTTGTGGTGTTGTCGTAGATACCAATATGATTTGGAATCTAGCAGAACTCAACCATTTACCTTATTTAGGTAGACGATAGTACTGGTTTACAATATCTAGAATGTATGAATGATCAATGTTCATGTTGCACATTAATTGTAGACAAGATATGGAGTCTGTGAATATAGTAAAATATCATTATAAATTTTCAATGTATTCAAAGGCAGGCTGTGTGGTCTTTGCTTTGGTGGTATAAATTCTTACTTCATTCGGACGTCATGCAGAGAAAACGTCGTTTGTGATTACCGCAGCAGCAGCGGCTATATTTTGGTCATTTGTATCATTTGTATAAATATCAATTGAAGAATATTTGGATTGTTTTATTCACAATAGTTTTTTTTAAACAACGACGTTTGTTTAAGATCTTTATTTTTAGTTTCAGAATTTGGTGCATGTATTTTTGGTTTAGTAATTTACATGGTGGTATTGCAGAACATAATGAGGGTTTTACGGTGTTCAAAGGCAAGTTAGAATCATGTATATGCTTTAACTTGTAGACCGATTCATTTTATACACTTCTTGTTTTTCTTATAGGAAAGGTGAAGATAACGAACACTGATCAATCTTACAAATCTTCAAACTATGGATGGAAAACGCAGATAGATACAGTGTTATCAGTGTTAGCTTTTAATTCAACATTGTATTGTAAGATAAGTGTTATTCAACATAGATCGAGAAGTGGTTCGTTTGTCTGAATATAGAAATTATCTATAAAGATGGCTGATCATATTGTGTTTAAATGTAAAACATTCAAAAACATAGACTTATAGGTGCGGGTAGTAATTTACCAAAGTTGAAATTTTCATGATCCCTGGTTTCAGGGTGGAACTAAATCATCATAATAGCTATCCCTTTTATCATTTAAAAAAAACAACCAAAACAAAAAAAACAAAAAAAAAAACAACAACTTGGATTTTGCTCATATTGTAGAACAGATGGCCGTCACTTATCAAACAATTAAGACGGAAAGATAGATAATTCTTTATTTTGTTACCTGTACCACAGAGAGGCCCGATAAACCCCTCCTCACATCCTCCATCACATATCCCGGTGGTCTGATCACAACTACCATTTCTACCACAGTACACGGTACAGCTGTTCTCACAATTGATACCGAAATACCCACTGGGACAGTCTGGTGAATTATTATTTTGTTTACGTTAAAGCGTTATAACATTATAAATATCAAAGTTATAAAGTATCAAAAACGACTAAAGCTCTTAGTATATTCATACATGTATGTATTTTGCCGTTTCTATATTTTGTTCACATGGCAAAGCATTTACTCATGACAAAACATGAAATACCCCGTTTTCTGTCATCATTGTTTTGCAAATATACATGAATAAATAACTTAGATGAAAACAATTTCAAAATGTACAATACCTCAATTTTTGTGTATAAACACTCTTGTTATTCACTTTGTCACTGTGTTTACTCGCAAGGTATTAAATTTTGTGACGGTTACTTCGATGAACAAGTCACTGTACTTCATGATTTATACATATCTATTATATACCAATTGGATGCAGTCTTACAATATCTATTATATACCAATTACATGCAGTCTTACAATAAATGTATAATAAATATAAAACTCACTCTCCTTGCAATGTCCTCCCTGGTATCCTGAAGAACAGCCACTCAAACACGTGCCGTTAACATGATGACACTGTTTGTTGTTTAGACAGGAACCACATTTCTGTGTGCAGCCTGCGCCGTACATCCCACCATCACATTCTGGAAGAAACCAATAGCATCATGTATACCAGAAGATACTGCCCCAAAGTATATTTTGCATGAAGAAAACATTATGAAGGTAATTCATTTCAAAATCAAGATATAATAATTTCCCAAAAATATACTGTCAAAACGGCATCAAATTATCATATTTTGTAGCAATATTCCATTATCACCTGGATATGGTGTTTATGTATCCTAGCTTATTTCATACGCACATAATTGCTCTACGTATGGCCAGTTTTTAAGTCGAGGCAAGCTTCTGATAAATGAAGTGAAGCTACACTTGTTTTCAACAGTCTCGTTTAAAGTCTGCATTTTGCAAATCGTATTGTCAGGATATAGGGTTCACGGCGGGTGAGACCGGTCAACAGGTGATGCTTACTCCTCCTATGCACCTGATCCCACCTCTGGTGTGTCCAGGGGTCCGTGTTTGCCCAACTATCTATTTTGAATTGCTTACAGGAGTTATGAGATTGATCACTGTTCGTTATCTTCGCCTTGCGTTATAACAGTCCTATTTACCAACACAACTTGCCAATGAGTAAAATGTTATATGACATGTTTCACATCACTTGAGACTGTTCCCTTGTACCCTGATTTGATTATTTTATCACCGCCACCAGCGAAAAGATTATGCTTACCCCTCCTAGTAATCTTTTCCGCCATATTTTGAATATGAATCAAACGATAATATTTAGAAGCGGTTTCCCAAAATAAACATATGAAAAATTCAGTCCTCCTTTCACGATGTCTTTGTGAGATCATTATCATGATTTAAACACATCTGAGTCCCAACTATAAACTGATGTTGAAAAGAAGGAAATATTTTATCTAGTTCCATTTTGTTTTTCACTATTCCAATATTAGTTCTTTTCTAATAGGTACACGAACGAAAGATAACATTGGTTATATAACTTGAAATTTCTGATAATTATTAATTACCCCGCCATTGTAGAGAGTTGAAAAGCTGCAGATAGCAATGTTCAATCTCAAATGCTACAGAAATTGGAGAATCGAAAATAGGGTAATACTGTTCCCTGGAAATACCAAGGGATGTAACATTTAAAGTGGATGGAATTGAATCCTTTCCATGCAACGATACATTGTGCAAAGTTTAATTTGAATGTCCCAGTCGTTCCTGCTTGACATATAGCATTGGTTTCTCTTGGGTGATATTTTGTCAATTTTGTACACCTTAAAAAAAGATATCACCTTTCGACTGAAAAGATGTAAGTTCCCTTTACCAGAGGGTGCTTCATATTAAATTCCATTGTTATTGACCTAGTGCTTCTTGAGAAAAAAATCAGGTGTAAGATACTGTTATTTCGCTTTGTAAGATGGTCTGGTCTTAAGTCCCTTTACTCACATTTTAGTTATCCCATATTTGATTGCAATTGTGTAAGCATTTTTGTAACTATGTTTATTATTTGAAATATTCCTAAGTATGCATTTAGATTTCATACAGTATCAGCAAACTTACACATCAATACTTTATACTAATTTTAGCCTACTCTGGGGTCAGAACCCTTACTCTGAGGATAATCAAACTTACAATTTTCGTAAAAGACTACCTGCTCTATCCACTTAGTTTCAATTTAGTAGCAATAGCACCAGAGAAGATGTTATTAAAGCGTTTTACACATTAGCATAATATAACAATTTGGCACCGCCCTGGGGTCGGAATCCCTACCCGGGGATTATGAAATTTACAATTTTTGGTAGAGACATTCCCGCTCTCCATCACCATGCATTTAATTTTTCTTACACATGTGCGGTTCTTGAGAAGAAGATTGTTGAAAATTGGTTGATTTGGGGCAGTTTTTGTCCCACTCCTAAGGCCACAAGAGTACATGAATCCTGAAATTTACAATTTATGTTTCCCTTGTCCCAAAGATGCTTCATACCAAATTTGAAAAAAATTAGACTGATAGTTATCAAGAAGTTAAAATTGTTCAATTGTTAACGCAGGACGGACGACGCAAGATGCATGACGACAGACGACAAGCAATGGCAATGGGTAACCTGAGTTTACTCAGGTCACCTAAAACGTATACTCTGTCAGACACCTTATGTATACGTGAAGTCAACAAGGATGCACAGGAGTGGCAATTAGATTGGAAATAAAGTGCCGGAAGTTCTAGCTTATTTTTAAAAATGTAAGATTAAAGTGTCACGGTCACCCAGTCTCGGTTAGTTTTAAAAGGTAAATAGTAAATAAAACACAAACTGTTCAACTGGTTGACTTAATAAGATCATGAATTATTGTTGTAACATGATCAATGTAAGTACACACATAAACTGCATCATGTGTAAATATTTGTGCGTTAAAGACGTTTTTTCCACAAGAAGGGGAAGGGGGTGGAACACATTGACCCTGTGTCAAACTATGTGTTATGTCCATACTCTATTAATAGGTTTCACTTCTCGTTAACACCTACCAATGCCAAAATCACAATAATTTTGAGAAAAAAAACTTTTTAAACTTTTATACAAATAATCACTTTACTTAATCAATGTATGGTGCAGAGGTATACGGTAAAATTGTTTTACCTCTTCTAAACATCTTACGAGTTTCATCTTTAATCAAAATAAAGCATTGATATGCATTTACCCGGCCTTTGCTGTTATCTTAACAACTTTGATAATTCTAATTCTTAAATTACTTTCCGTTTTAGCAACAACAGGTGTAGTTTCGTTACGCCAGTTAAAAAGAATGGCGGGAAGAGAAATATCATTATTAGACTCGGAGAGACCTTGGTACTGCTGTAATCGGTGCACTACGGAGCATTTCATCTGGTTGCTTGGATTACGTGTTTTGGGAATGGCAGATTGATAACAGAAGTGCATGAAAGCTTCAGAGGGCCTACTTTGGAAAACAATAAACTCAGAATAAACGGTGAGTACCTTGACTACAGCGAAGACCTTGATAACCCGGTATACAGCCCAGACAGTATCCCGTACTGATGTTACACCTCTTCTCTTGACATTTATCGGGACACGGTTGGTCACAGTTCTCTCCGTAAAATGTTGGGTCAGAGCATCCTGTGTAATTAGACCACCAAATAGAAATATTCAAACTTTCAAAAGTCCAATTTTCATATTTATTAATCAAGTCACATAACACCCCAAGTAAAGACAAATTGAAACAATTCTGAAACTTACCATGAACTTCCACTTCACATAGTTCATTATATGCGTCTCGTGAGTAGTAGCTAGGGTAGGTAACACCCGGTCTCCGTTCGTTGTAGTATATCACATATCGTCCATGAACAGAACAACTTATTGTCTGGTTCTCTACTGGTGTACGGTCCACAGTCTGTATCTCATGGAAACAAAGATGGCCGTCATCCTTTGACGTAGTGTTGGATACGTACAGGAAAAATCCAGCAAATTGATTATAATACGCACCGGGGCCTGCAGATAAAATTGATCTTAAATAAGTGATATGCATATTTACATGAAAAAAAAAAAAACAGATACGCTGCTTTCACGTTTTGGGAAATGAAAAACCAAACAAGAAGCCCACATGCCTTATCGATCATCTGAATACTAGTGAAAAAGCATCACTACTACAGAGGCCTATGAAATCTAGAAACATAATTCCTGTTCTGAATATCTAATCTAAATTTATTGTCTGGTTCTCTATCGGTGTGCCGGTCACATTCTGTATTTCATGGAAACAAAGATGGCCGTCATCCTTTGACGTACTGTTGGAAACGTAGAAGAAAAATCCAGCAAACCGCGTAGTGTATACACTAGGAACTGAAATTCATAAGAAGAAATCGGATCTTAGATAACTGATGCACATATTTGTATGAAATACACGATTCGCCAACTGCACGATGTTTTCGCCAACGTTAGATAAAATAATTCTACAAATAAATACAAAATGATTATATTTACATAAAAATGTTAGTGTGTATTCCAGCAGTTCTGTTGTGGGATTTTTCTGCAATTTCTAAAATTTCAGGGAATAATCATAACAAAATTAGTATTTGCCTTCGCCCTTATATTTGCAATGATATTTGATCATTTCAGAACTCCCACAAAGAACACAATATAGAGAGCTGGCAAACACGGATCCCTGGGTGTATCAGAGGTCGGGTTGGATGCCTACGATCAGTAGGGATCCCCTGTCGACCAGTCACACATTCCGTGAGCCCCATATATGGCTCAGTAAAACCGAGTACCCCATAGGCAAAACAAGTGTACCACGAACGGCCTAAGAATCGGTATGAAACACTTCAGACAGCATTTGACCTAACGATTGGTTATATTGTCAACTGAGGTTATAATAACGACCATAGAATTTGCAAAAATACTAATTTTAAACGACAATGTTAAAATCCCTCTAACATCAACTTTTCTTTCAGTAACCTGACTCGATTTCATAATTGATCATGCGCAGAACAAGTTCTTCTGTATCGAATCAGTTGAGAGACATCAACATCATATGCAAGTAATATTCTAATATTGCTACACAAGTATGGGAAGTTGGAGATGGAGAAGCAGAAATCACCACAATTGTCAAAAAAATAAATTGTTAGTTTACCGTTAATATTTATTTTCAATGAAATATCTAAGTATGAAGCAGATGTGGGGGGCGCTGTGGTCTCTTTTATCTGTAGTTCACATAGATATATCAAATCGACATATGAGTGAAAACATTATCTTTAGAAAATACAACGTCGTCAATATATCAAAATGTCTAGTTGAAGGCAACACTAAAATATGCGTTCCTTTCTTATAAAAGGTTTTTATTCTTGTAAGAATATAACAAAAATCAATATATGCACCCAGGGGTACATGATCTGAGTTACATGATGTCTTCCTAACCTGCTATCCAACAATATACCTAAGTTTCATTTGATTCAGTTTTAAAGTCTTCCAGTTACTGTCCAGAAACCATAATTGTCTGAAGTTTTCAATCTATTTTCGGTCACTGTGACTTTGACCTTTGACCCCTTTTCTCCAAAATCAATAGGGATTTTCCTTACCTAGTACTTCAAAAGATATCAACGTTTCATTTCATTAGATTGTAAACTTTTTGAGTTATCATCCGGAAACCAATTGTTGACGCCAACCGCCCGCATCACCAAACCAACAGCCGAGTTCAACTTCGTTGCAACTCGGCAAAAACAGGTCAGGTAATAAAGGAGTAAAATGCGTGCCCATGACAATTCAAATAGTCTGTTGGAAGATTGTGTTGATTGTATCATACTTAACGTCTCTCTCAAGAACTTTCCACTCAAATGGAGACCGATGAAGGGCTTTAAATTTGGAAATTTGCTCAACACCCACGGACTTTGAGCATGTATGATGTATGATAATGTTAAAAAATGTGTAGAATACGACCAATTTTTGAGTGACGATTTTTATACTGACACAGGTTTAGTGCAAGGTGAAACTTTGTCACCCATTTTCTTTTCTTAATGTGTTGATGATTTTGAGCTGAACTTTATTAAGGAACATTGTCCAAATTCAAATAATAGATTGATTCTTTTGAATGTATGCAGATGACATAGTTATCAAATCCAAAATTCCGAAGGTTTTACAAAAAATGTTAGCCGCTCTGAATAAATATACTAATGAGTGGAAACTAAATATTAATGTACCAAAAAAAAAAAACAAACAACAACTAAAATTGCTGTTTTTAGGAATGCAGGAGAACTTAGAGAAGATGAGACATGGTCTTAGAATAATTCATGTTTAAATTTTGTCAATGAATTTAATTACCTTGACATACTGTTTGATTATAATGGTAAATTCCTCAAAACACAGACCGCTGCGGTGGCCGAGGGGTTAGAGCGTTCACCCTGCATACGGTAGGCCCGGGGTTCGAATCCCGACCGCGACACACCTAAGTCGTTAAAACAGGTAGTGACAGTTCCATCGCCAAATGCTCGGCATCATGAATGTCACGGGTCCTGGGAGATGACTTTAAAAACGGAGTGTAGTTGTGACACGCTAAAGAACCCTCACTACTCAATGGCCGTAATCGTCGAGCATAGCCCTGAATTTGAAGCCCTTCTCCGGTTTTGGTGACGTCTCCATATGGTTAAAAATTCTCGAGTGATACGTTAAGTAAGATGCTATCAATCAATCAAAACACAGACACATTAGGGAAAAGGGTGTTTTTTTCAAAATACCAATAATTTGAAGGGGAAAAAAGCATTCGTTTAATAGAGAAACACAATGTTACATTTTTTATACCTATGTCAATACTGCTTTCCTATACGGTTCAGAAATATGTAATACTTACAACGTGTGATTAATATTTACAAATAAGCAATTTTTGAAGATACTTCAAATTTACCAACATAATTTTTTTCTATCAGCATTTGATTGATAACTTTTGTTTATAGTTCTACTTGACAAAACCCATTGAGTTTGTGCACATATCTTTTATTACTCGCTTTAGAACTTCATCTCATTACCTGAATGTTGAAGTTGAAATACATAATGATATAGTCAGAGTACGAGAGTTATGTACTGTTGATGGGCTAAATGATGTAGAGTTACACTTTATTTTAGAATGCCCTCTATATTATGACCTGATAGAAATATGTTAAGAAATGCTATTATACAAAACTCAGTGTTTTCACACTGATCAAACTACCCTGTGTTAAAAATACTAAATAACTCATTAATTTTGATTTTTTTTCACAGTATGCTATTAAGATAAGAAACTTTCATATTGTGTAATACCATTTGTTTAATATAAATTGTACATCGTTGTAACATTGTTGTCTACTCACACTCCACAATGTTTGTTTGTATAATTGAATTCATGTATATAATATCCAATGAGCCTGTGACTCACGGAAATAAAGAATCAGGTGGTCATTTTACTAAACGATTGTATATCGTAAATGCAGATTTAAATGTGAACGTAGCAGGTACAACAATTTCACTAAAAGTAACGATTTGCTATTTACGATCAGTATTGATCGTAACCCTACGAATGGTCTAGAGTTATCGTAAGTGCTCCTACATGCACGCAAATGAGTAATATGATTGTCATGCTGGTCCTGCCTGAGATCATTTTGTGGCAGTATTTACCTGACTAGGTTTGTTTGTCCTATGCAGGAAGAAAACAATCACAATGACTTGAGAAGACAATGGCTTTGTTTTTTGCACAAAAATATTGTACAGCCCGAACCCGAGTCTTGAATCATATTAGAGTTGCCCTTCTTTGTTACGCACAACCACAGAAATGCCGGTCTCACAGGGTTCAAGCACGTTTTGGGCCCGGGTTCTGTGATACCACATATATAATAAACTCATTGTATCACAGAGTTCGGGTCCAAAACAGGCCTAGCCCCAATGACCAGTCTGCTGAAGTAAATGTAAAGGCAATGAATTCATATTTTTAAAAGTGAGGAGGGGGGGTGTAGTCCATATATCAAACTTTGCATGTAACGATAACAAGAACAGTTGTTAGAGAAGTACTGTGGGAATAGGGGGGGGGAGGTATTGCTATATGTGCCTGCATCACCGTTAGTGTATATGTATGTATATTGAATATTAGAGAGAATTCAAGTAATTCTCATAGACATGTTCAGAAATTAAGTTTCTTTAGCAAGAGTTCATTTAAATCCGAGACGTTGCGATTCGACGTACCCAGCTATTTTTTTTTCTCGTCGGACCAATGCCTTTGATACAACAAACTACATAATACATGCACATTCGAATGATAAACATTACACATTTTAAGGAAAATATAATGACATGATTTGGTAATGGGAGAGGGGTTAAAATCCCAATTTTGCCAGTGGAACGTTTCTGGTACATACAAACTAGATTTATATGTATACACAGAAAAGGGATGGGTCATTATCGGATCCTTGGGGTTCCGACCCCTTGTTATAAAGTGCAATCTCGTATTTCGTCCAATAAATTTGATACACGAAAGTCACTAAAATTACCCTATCTTTTCTTTACGTTACACTAGAGATCGGGCTCAAAATTTCCATTATTTTTGTTGACAACTTGTATGGTTTACTGAAGACGATAAAGATATGTTTAAAACCACGAGAAAATAATAAATGGATATGTCTTTCCATGGTAGGATTAATTTTAAGTCTACCTCCATAGAGAAAAGAGTTCTAAATTGTCAGACGTAAATCGCATTCGTAAGTGTTACGACTACGATAGGTTTCGTGAAACGCTCGTATACGTGCGAGTCAAATGATCTTAATCGTAATCGTACGTTTACGATCTACGATAGGTTAGTGAAACGGTCGCCTGATTCAGAAGTTAATGTGATGGATGGCTATGGGTTAGAGTTACCGTACTTATACTGAATTTCCAAACGTCCCAAAAAGCTTTACCAAGAAACAATACATTCATAGACCGAGTAAATGTTTCGCTAAGTACCTAACTTTACTATTAACGGAAATATTAACAGCTTTGAAGGAGAAACGTATTGTTCCAAAACATATATCAGAAATGGTGTAAATCAAACGTGAAATCTAAACAAAAATCTAAAGAACTTGTAATAAATTTGAAATCGCAAAGCTTTCCTCAAATCAACAAAATCAAAACGATAAATTAAAGACTATACTTTTTGACATTATAGATAGTTGAATTTTTGACAAAAACAACAAAAATAGACAAATGAAATATCCTTAAAATAGGTAGTGATAGTTACATCACCAAACGCTCGACATAAAGTGCCAATATCCCGGGTCTTCGGTCATGACTTTAGCATCTAATGGTCCGTGTTACGGTAGGTGTGACACGCTAAAGAACCACCAATGCTCAATGGCCGTAATCGCCGAGCATAGGCCTAAATTCGAAGCCCTTCACTGGTCCTGATGACGTCTCCATGTGAGTTTATATAAGTTTCGATAGAGACATCAAACAACATACAATCAATAAATCACCTATTAAACTAAAATAGCTGCACATGATACATGTAAAAATCTTATGAGAGTACATTCAAAATACCGCGTGCACGGTGTGTACAAAGGAAATTGCGATCTGGCTATAAAATATATCCGAGTCAGGATGGGGTTTGGGCACGTAAAACCAAAGGGGGATGAGGGGGTGCCCAGCCATCTTTTTTGTCAATCAACCTTCAATTTGACCCCCTACCCCTTTTTGGTAAAAAAAGCAGATGCTGCGTGTCTTCATGGGGTTAGAAATATTGCAGATCATAACTATCTCCATTTCTCTTTTTGTCATCAAAGAATGTATTCGGAAATTATCATTAACTAATTAGTATTTTTTTTCCAACCGATTCGGAATAAATAGGATATTGACAGTACATTTTAGTGAAACTTCGTTGCGGGAATACTTACTAGTTAAAACATTGAAACCGGTACTTAAATACGTAGTCTGCCATCGAAGTTAAACTGCATTTCTTTGATTTGTACCCAATTTTTTCAGCCACGATCATTTCATTTCACTGTAAGTTTGAGTTCAATAAATTACCCAGATATTGAGCGCATAACTTCTTCAGTACTTAGAACCAATAATTCCCAACTTATAATTAGGTATGTGACATTTAAAACCATCAATACAAGGATAGCGTTGCACAATAAACTGGCACCCGATGTGAACCTTAACATGCTACACGTTTAATGTACGAAATTATCGTATAATACTCCGATATCCCCCCATCTTTATTTGATGTTCACTGTAATGACTTAAAACTGATGAAATTATTTCAAATTTAAATGTCCCGTGGGGATCCTGTTCCTTTTCGTAAGAGAGGATTAAATGGGGCCGTCCTTCGGATGAGACCGCAAAAACCGAGTTACCGTGTCACAGCAGTTGTGACACGATAACGGTCCCCTGTTCAAATGCCGTAAGCATTGAGCATAGGCTTACATTTTGCAGCCCTTCACCGAAAATGACAACGTCTACATATTAGACAATATAAAATCAACAAATCTAATTTAAATGTGACGTCATAAGAGTATGCATCGTGGATTATTTCATATAAAACACACGTGTACAGTGTATTTAAGAGAAAATTCGTTTCGGGATTTATATGTAGAATGTCATCGCTGTTAAACTACAAGAAGGCGACCAAATTTTCTTTAGTGACGATCACTGAAAGTTAAATTCAATAATTACCTAGATATTGAGCGCAGGTCTTTTTAGCATTGGGAACTAATCATTTCAAAATATTATTAGGAATACATATGTATAATGAATAAAACCATCAACACTTACTCGGATGATTCTCCGTCCTGTAGTAGATGTTAACGTGACTGATGCTGACCATACTCCCCAGGTCCACTCTCCACGTCGCTGTTGTTTGACTCGGGCCTGATTGAGTACATTGAGTTCCCCCTGCTGAGCGGTCAGTATACAGTCCGTCCACAGCCTTTGCTGCTCCCCACTCCACATCATAGGGTTTAGAAGGCCAGACATGTTGCTGCCATGCTGGTTTATGTAACGCTACATTTTCTGGAAAGTAACAAATTTAGTAGAAAATGCAACTGTAAATGTAAATATAATAGACTTAGTTTTATATTTCAACTATTTCATGCTTTAAAATCAACATCAGATCAAAATATGTGGACTATTATACTGAATGTGCAGTATGCTCCATTAGTGTGCAAATTGCAATTCGGAAAAAAAAAACCTATTATTACAAAGACTAAGCATACATTGTACTCGTTACTTAGGGATATCCCTCTATCATGTAACCAGACCGAATGATATCGGTGTTAAACCAACGATACATTTATTTCTTCAAACAACCCACTATATGACAATACACTTCCGATATATTGGGCTAAAACATGATCAGCCTGTTTCCGTCAATCAAATATTTCTCTCACTTCCAAGTTTTCTAAGTAAAACTATGTAAAATGTAATCCAAATGCGTGTAATCACGTTCATCATACAAGCTGGTCTACCTTTTATCACTTCAAACTTATTACCGAATTGCCATATCTACTGTATGGTAGTAATAAACCCTCATGACTCTTAAGGGGAATGATACACCAGAGAAATATGGTATGGATTGAATACCCTGTGTAATTAGTTTCGGATCTATAAATTTCAAAACAGAGGGTTACAGTTCGGCATAAATACACGTTTCGGTATTTTTTGCTCTAAAGACAAATCTATGCATACATGTGGATATTGTGTATTTGTATGTAGTATATCAAACGGTGGATTCTGAGTATGTCTTCCTGTTCTCTTTGTAATTTATGCTTCCCTTGTTCATAAGCCTTTTGAGTTTACAAAATGCTGACATCCTCCTGATATTATTGCATAAGAAATTCTGTTTTCCGTCCCGTTTTCAATTCCCCATCCTAGCAACAAAAACAAATGTATAGAGTTATATTTAGATTCACTACATATCAATAATAATTTTTATAACACATGTATATATATTTTACCGAATTGAATTCATATAATATGGTATACTATCTATCTTTTTCCATTATTGAAAGTACTCGCACCTCAGCAGTTAGAGGTAAAATAAAAGGTTAAGTGCTCTTCCTGCTTTCAAATTTCTCAGACAACAGTTTCTTAAAACAATGTATCTATACCCAAAGGCGGATCCAACGCCAGCGACCCCACCCCTTCTTTAGTGTGTTTCGCCAGACCTCTGAGACTGTAACTCTCCGTTCTAAAATTTATGGGTCTGAAACTAATTGCACATGTTATTTAATAAACTTCGGATATGTACATTTTGCTTACTCACCACCTCCCCCCTTTCCAGCTTTTAAAACTGTGTATCAGTCAAGCTGAAAGCCTACATCAAAGGGGAGGCGAATTTTATTTATATGTGGTAATTTTCACAGGGGCCTAAGATACCATTTCTAATAAAAGAGTTCGTTTATACAATCTGTTTCGGTTCATTTTGGTGGGTTTTCGTTTCGGTAGATTTCGTTTCGTTTCGCATTTTACAGGTACCCACCTACGTCTGTCTGTATGTATGCTGAATTTAAGGAATATTTTCATCGTGTCTAGTCTAGAGAGCTATGTAGATACATGTAGGTATACACATATATATAGATATAGATATGTATAGGCTTGTAGGGAGGGCTGACAGTTGATACTCGTCGGGGACGTAGCAACAGAGGGGGGGGGGTGACTGATCCCTTTCCTACTTTTTAAAAACTTTCCCTTTCTTCTTTTTTACATGTTAAAACTCCTTTTGGTTTTTCTCCCCTCCCCACCAATCCTTTTTTGGCTGGCACCCAGCTTCCCCCTTTTAAAAACTATGTCACACGCCTACTCGTGTCCCCTTAACACTTCCAAAAGTAGGGAGTGGGGACAAGAGTATGTATGTGCCCCCTCCTTACACTTCTGGGACCCCAAACGATACCTTCATCTTTGTATCAAATGTTGTTTGATAACATCCTCTCCTTAATTCTAGTGCAAGACATTTCTGTTCAAAAATTGTTATTTGCTATAAAGAAAGGTATACCATAAAATTTGTATAAAATTCGGATATACAGATTTGCGTTGAAAAACTTAGATAGACTCTGATTGGCGCATAATTGCATTATTGTCGTCCCATACAAAAATTGATTTCCTTATTGATTGTGTTATGCCCCGTTATACAGAAAATTTTAATTTAATAAACTTTTACCCGTGGATGGGGGGGGGGGGGAGACTTGAGGCCTACATCAAACTTTTAAGACTGAGCAGGGTGTAGGGATTCCTACCATTTTAGCTTGTTATTTCAGGGGTTGGCGGTGATTATGTAGGTAACTGTCGCCATCTTCATGACGTTTATATGGAAAATTTTGGAAATTAATCCAATTTTAGCATGTGTCCCAATCTAAGTTTTGTGCTCTTCTTCTAACACTTTACAATGTTTGACTACGGCATTGGCGTTGCCTTATAGCTAATAACAAATTCGTTCGAACAAATTGCTAATTCGTCCGAACAAATTACTAATTTGTCCAAACCAATAGCTAATTCGTCCGAACGAATTACTAATTTGTCTGAACAAATAGCTAATTCGTCCGAACAAATTGCTAATTTGTCCGAATGAATGTCTATTTCGTCCGACAAATCCATAATTCGTCCGAACGAATTACAAATTTGTCCGAAAAAATTACTAATTTGTCCAAACAAATAGCTAATTCGTCCGAGCGAATTGTTAATTTGTCCGAACGAATGTCTATTTCGTCCGAACAAATCCATAATTCGTCCGAACGAATTACTAATTTGTCCGAACGAATTACTAATATGTTTGAACAAATAGCTAATTCGTCCTAACAAATTGCTAATTTGTCCGAACAAATAGCTAATTCGTCCTAACAAATTGCCAATTTGTCCGAACGATTTTCTATTTCGTCCGAACAAATAGCTAATTCGTCTGAACAAATAATATATTTAGATATGGCCTTTCTACGCCGCTGTAAGTTCACATTTGAATGATTTTGGTCAGGAATTGATTGTCTGATTTATATTCAGGCCGTGTCGATTTTGGCGGTTTCTGGTAATTTCCTTAAAATAATGCCTGACATGAATAAATTATAACTCTATTAATTAACATTTTTGGTGATGGTCAACATGTCGGAATAACGGACCGTCGGAATATTGAACTGTCAGACTATCGGACCGTCGGACTACCGGCCCGTCGGACTATCGGACCGTCGGAATACTGGGCTTGAACCCTGCTCATAAGCGCCGATCACAGTCCTAAATTTTGCAGCCCTTCACCGGCAGTGGTGACGTCTCCATAATTTTGAGTGAAATATTCTTGAGAGGGACGTTAGAAAACATTCAATCAATCAATCTTGATTGATACCAAACTTGTTACACTGGTACATCATAAAGAGTAGACGACCCTTATTGATTTTAGATCACATGGTCAATCCACTATGAAGATATTGTCTGCTCAATATCTTGAATTGGTTTCGCACTACTATCGCTTAAACTATGCATGTCTATTTTTGTTCCATTGAGGCATATATGTATTACACACACATTCCTGTTATAAGTACACTGTGGATTTTTGTGATGACAAAAGCTCTTAACTCTTTTATAGCCTTTGTTAGTAAGTTCTTCTGGTGTGTTATTAAGGATTCATTCCTAGCACACTGATTCTGACGACGGATAACCCCATTTACCTGATACGATATAGGGTTGACGGCTTATAGGCGTTATGAAATTGACCAATGTTAATTATGTTCACCTTTCATCGAAGACTCATTATTTATTAACAGTAAATATTTTCATTCATATGTCTTGATCTATACATGTGAACTCGAACTAAAAGACACCAGAGTCCTTCACATCTGAAATGTACTTAGATATTACATTGAAAATAAATATTAACGGCTAACTGCTGACTCAGCTTTATAACAAACGGGATGATTTCGGCTTCTCCGCCGTCGGCTTCCCGTGTTTACGTAGCTGTATTCCATTACCACCTGCATAAGGTGTTTATATCTCTCGACAAATTTGATGTGCGGGGGCTTCTGTGTGTGATCAGTTTTTAAATCGAGACAGACTACTGACAACAAAAACATGATGTTACAGTGGTGCCGTTTAAAGTTAGCATTTCGCAAATCGTATGGATGTTATAACGGTCTTGTTTGCCAATGTGACCTATCTTTGGGTTAGTTGGTGTTTGGTAGGTTTCATATTGATTATTGGGACATTATTGGCACAGTGATTTTGGCGACGGATTGTTCCGGGTAACATCAATGCGGATCTTAAACTCCCGATGCGTGATCGGTGCCTAATCATCAATATGTTTATTGTTCGGCATGTTCACACAACTTCTTTTAGAATAAAGAAATTAGCTCTCTTTAATATAATTATATTTCAATGTTTGACATTGAATTCAATATCGAATGAAGCTCGTGAATGTCAATTATACAACGTCAACAATATCATGATATAGAGACATATTTAACTCCTCATGCTAAGAATTATTTTAGGTGATATGTAATGCACAAGTAAAACTAGTCTCGTAAATCTCATAAACAATATCAATACATATTTCTGTCAGTTTTCAAACTTCCTAGTTTTGTTGAATTGCTACGTGACTATGATATATATGTATATAATACTTTAACAAATACAGATTAAGGAAGTAAAATTCACTAGCGGTTTTTTTTTGGGGGGGGGGGCATTTTGAATTTTTGTTTTCATTTTGTGTCTTCGTCTTTGTATATGGTCAACATTTCCTGAATCAACAGGATATCAACTGTAACTCGTTTTCTAAAATATGGTGTTTTTTTTTTTTGTTGTTTTTTTTTTGGGTGGGTTGGTTTTTCCTGTTCTTTTCAATGTCCTCAAACACGGAAGGATGCCTCTGTTTATCTACATTTTCCACACATAGAACAAATAAAGTCAGAACAATATGAAGAAACCCCGGTGATCAATTTACTGATTATATCTAACTTGAAATCGACTTATGTAAATTGTAAATGTATCTATGTAGATTCACTAACGTTTGAAAACAATTTATTTCGGTACAGTTACAGAAAAATGCTTATGTGATACATGCATGTGTTAAAATAGATCCGACAAAGGGATAAAAGATGAAATTTTAACTTTTTGTAACCTCGGGATATATTTGCTACAACATCACGATATGTGGTAATACCATCCGAAACCCCACTGCACGCGTGTTTAAACTCCATAGTTTTGTCGTTAATGTATAATCCTTTACTTGTTGAATATTTACAAACCCTCAAACACTTGATTGCGTCACAGAGACTTGTTTACTTGTTTTGTATGGAAAACTATTTGGAACAAATTTCTCCCCAAAATATAAGCACGTGTATATTTGTCTAGTTTTTTGTATTCAGGGATAGAAAGCTTATAAACAATGAAGACAGTGGCTAATTCCTGTACAGTAAACATGTTGTATAATTTACCGCCATCAATTACCCAAATCAGATTCATTTTATTATTTACATACATGTACTTATAGTTTTCTTTCATTTTCTCTTCTGTTTGTCTACAACATATATGTATGTAGAAATGTCTGAAATACGTACACAGCATACAGGGTTTGTGATCGAACAGTACACGCATTCAATCGTAAGCTAGCTTTGTGTTCAGCAATATCTAACATGCACATTTTGATTACAGAGACTATTGTTATATGTATACTTAATTCTTTGTAGAGTAAAGGAAACGATTCATATATTTTATAATGTTTTCTTTGAATAAATTATCAATTTGCCCCTATCATGGGCCCTACAATTGAGTGATTTTCTAAATTATTCCAGCTGTGCACATCACAGAAAGTAAGGTTTACGGAATAAGAAACATATCGGTCCTCCTTCCAGGAGATTATAACCGAGCATAGACCTCGGCTTTCTGATAATTTAGATTTGTGGCATTTAGGATTTTCCATTTTACAGAATTGCACGCTTTCCAGGTAACGTGAAGGTGCTTTAGACCGTGATGTTAAAACACAATACATTCTAGTATCAACTTCATTCGCAGAGTTAAAACATCATTAATACGAAAAACATTATATATAAATTGTTGAAGGAAATAAATATCACTGCTTAGGATGGACGTGTGAAGGTATGTCCGATTATGCTGGTTCTGGAGAAAAAAATGGAAATGTAAGAAAATGGTTACAAAGAAAAAGACGATAAAGAACAGATGATAGGAAAAACGCATTTGAGCTTTCATCTCAGGTGATGTAAAACTATAGGCCTGACGGAAAAGATGATTTATCTTTCCTTAATCTGGAAATTAGTGCACTTGCGTAATTCAATTTAAGACTTCCAGGTAGTATATTCGCGAAATGTCATTATTAACATTACATAGGACCGTGAAGATATTGTTGTTAGAGCAATCGCGGCAACAAATAATTTTAGACAACACATTACCCCCCTCCCCTCTAGGGATTTTTCTACACTATGAATTTTGGAAAGTGTGTATAAAATGAAGGTAAATGAAGGTAGTTTGACAAATAAAAATATTTCAGTAATTCATAGATACACTTTGGCTTAATGCCAAAGAACTTGATATAATTGTAAGGGGTAACTTTCTTTAAAGTAAAATACATGTTTGCCATATTGTGTTCGTAAGATTCTCAAAGTTTATCATTTTTATGCCACCGATGTCGAAGATCGGGGGGCATATTGTTTTTATCCTGTCTGTCATTCTGTAATTTTGTCATTCTGTCTGAAACTTTAACCTTGCTAATAACTTTTGAACAGTAAAAGCTAAAGTTTTGATATTTTATATGAATATTCCTCATGACAAGACCTTCCCATGGGTACCAATATTTTTGACTCTGTGACCTTGACCTTGGAGTTTGACCTACTTCTTAAAAAACTTTAACCTTGTTAATAACTGTTGAACAGTGAGAGGTAGAGTTTGTTGATATTTCATATGAGTATTCCTTGTTACAAGACCTTTCCGTTGGTACTAAACCTTTTTACCTTGACTTTTGACCTACTTTTAAAAAAATGACATTGGCCATAACTTCGAAATGGTAAACATTAGAGCTTTCATATTGCACATGAGCATTTCTTGTGACAAGATTTTTCTACTGGTTTCAATATATTTGTCCTTGTGACCTTGACCATCTTCAGAATTGGCATTATCGGGGGCATTTGTGTTTCACAAACACATCCTGTTTAACAATACTTTAATGACATAGTTTATGTTTTTGCTCCAAAACTTGAAGAAGTTTTCATGCATTGATGTTAAACAATCTGATTTACAATACTTTCAGAAAATAATTGTTTTTCAAAGGACTGCGGTATCTATATATGATCTGAAGAAGTTTTCCATTTTTCGGTGATTCTTAAAGAAAAAAAATCATATTTTAGACCCAGCATTAGTAAATGTCCCATATCTATATTTGAAACATCTTGTCAATCAAAGGCTTACGTAAATTAAAATAATACGTGTTTACAAATGTCAATGACATCGAAATCAGATCTGAAGAGTTTTTCCAGTTTTCGGCGATTATTATTATTATTTTCTTTTTAAAATTATAGGTTTATGCCCCCAAACTGGAAAAGATATCCATGCAAGCAATCTGATTTATAGTGAAAGGCTTCCAAACTTTCCGAAAATAATGTTATCAAATGACCACATTATCTATATAGGATCTGTAGAAGTTTTTCATTTTTCGGCGATTTTTAAAAAAAAAGTCATTTTTAGCCCCAAAACTTCGTAAATGCTCCCACATATTTATGTCAAAAAACTTGATATGAAATGAAAGGGTTAAATACATTCACAAAATACTTGTTTGCAAGTGTCAATGGCATATATATCGAATTTAAAGAGTTTTTCCAGTTTTCAGCTATTATTTTTACAATTTCATAATTTTTGTCCCAAAACTCGTACGCGCCCCCACGTGAAAATGTCAAACAACCTGATTTATAATGAAGGGACTATGTACTTTCAAAAAATACTTGTTTCCAAAAATCCCTAGGGGGTCTCCCATTACCTTTACTAGCCCATGGTCTATGTAAAGGATATAAGCCTCAAACTGTCCATTCTGTGAACGGACTCTGAACTATTTTTTTTTGTCCAAACTATTTTTTTCTAATATAAGATCAATGTTTGGGGTGATTTGAAAAGAAATGGCCGCTTTAGTATCAAATTCACTGAATTTGAGTTGATTTATTTTAAAACTTGTTGATAATCATATTGGTAACGAGATTCAAAGGATATGGTTTAAACTATCCATTCATAAAAAGGACCAGCGAAAGGTGGTGTGGAAACATCAACATACCATCGATTATATTTGTTGCAAATTTTCTCCATTTGGCAATTTGTTTTTACGGGAATAATAAATGCGCCTGAAATGGGTATCTTTGTCATTGCGTATTTGGATACAATCATTATTAACACATAATATGAATAAACATGAGGGAATTTAATTAGTTAACAATGCAACAACCAATATTACGAAATGAAACTTTGCATGGATATTTCTCGCAAATGATTACAATGTACATGACTATTATCATTTTAAAGCCAATGCAGAAATTCCATGACTATCTGTAGAGCAGATATCATCATTGTGTGGCTCTAGCATTGGTCGAATCTTGAGAGAGTCAATGTCGACTTGGACCACTCAAAGGCCAATGAAGGCAATTGGTTACTTTTTCAATGGCCAATGTAGGCACTGGAATAATTTCTGTCATGAGCTAATGCATGCTTTGAACCAGTTTCTCAATAGCTAATGCAGGCATTGGATCATTCATGATTTTAATTGTTATTGACGATTAACATAAAAAAATATAAGTAGAATTAGGGAGCTGCAGTTATTGGTACAGCCCACAAGACAGAGTTTTCGGCCCGGGACCATATTGGATGTCCTAATGGGTAAGGACAAAAAACCGAGTTATACATTTCTATACATAAATATATTGTTCTTGTATCATTTATTATTTTAAAAAATCAATTATGCTATACATACATTTTTTTACAAACGCCAACTTTTTATCATTTAATCTACAGTGCAGTAGATCATTGTAGATTTATTTTATAGCACATAATCTGGCTTATAGTGTTACAATATCAAACCAGATGTAGTAGAATCATGTAAATATGTTGAAATGGGTGTGATAACTTCATGTGTTGTATAAACAGATGAAATAGAGCCATACTCAGATATCGAGACTGATGAGGAAACTGTTGATGTCATTCGACGATCTATTTACATGTACATGTAAACATCTGTAATGAAAAGTTGTTATAAGGAGTATTAATGAATTATATTGAAGTACAATGTGTGAAATCCTCTCCGTTATAAACCAGTCAGAACAGCTAGCTCTCATTGCAGTTTCAAAATCATTTATTTAAAATCAATTAAATTCATTTCATCTTAATTTTAAGGCATCAGGCTGACAAGCCATCACTCATCTACACTCTGTAGAACAATATGTCCCAAATATTGCACATTTAAACTTTCAAGGTACATGTCCAACTCTTTCTTATAATTGTCTGAACTTCAACTTCTCAATATATATCTAATTTTGAGATTTCTTCTGTTCATGAAACGTAATTTTGTAGTGAAAACTATATGGAGGTTAGGAGAAATGAACCAAAGAATCAGAAAGATCATACTCAGTGGTTACTAGACTATTTCTTTGAGCATGCAACGCAGGACACAGTTTACCATCTCATTTGTGGAAAGGAAGTCTGCATGAAGTGTTGGAAGTACTGTTACATTATCGCACATTCGTTTAACACCTCGTCATGTAATGACCGGAACACATAGTATTTGTCATGTCCGTCTTCCATCTGTCACACCTTAAGGTTATGCTCACTTTCAAAGACAGCATTCAAAATATTGATTTCAAGCTTCATACAGAGGTGTGGTGGGACCATGTATGGCATATGGACATGACGTTTAATATATCATTAGTAAGATATATAAATTAGGTTTATAGTTTACAGATTCATTTATATCAGATTAAAATCTGTCCTACTTGCGTTTGCCTAGAGTAAAAAGAATTTTAAGACATCAAATGCATGCGCAGTGATTTAGTTTTCATGTACAATAGAGGAATGTGTGATCATGTGTCCAATCTATATTGATAAATGTATTCTTTCATAGGGAGGTTCATAATGTTTCTACTTATAAATACAACAAATACCTTGGTGAAAGTAGGAATGGCACCAGAGAAAATATACATGCAAATACTGGATCAGTGAGGCCTTCAATTAAAAATAGTGGTATGCATACATCTGTGAAAGGTTCAACATATACCATTACTGGTTGTAAATGAATCTTAATATATATTATCACAATAATTGATGTTGATTGCTATATGATAATCTGTTGAATTAGTTATTGATTTACAATTTATAACAACATTGAGTATAATTTTCAAATGATAATCACATGTTATCTGAAAATGTTGTATGGTCTCTCGAACTTAAATCCTTCTATGTGTGTTTGATTATTTTGTTTGCAGAGAGCATTGAGTGGTTTCAGAACAGTGGCATTGGTGAACACATGCCTCACCAGGAGAAGATAACTCTTCCTGCTGGAATGAAAAAACTAAAGTGTGGAAAATGATGGCTGCTGACCTTGACTCACAGTCCTTATCAAGGTCATCTTTTCTGCAGATATGGAAGAGATCCTTCCGAAACGTGACTGTTGTTAAAGTGAGTATTACTTTCATATCCCAACTTACTTGAGTAGAACTAAGATGAATTCATTTTGTGGACAGGCTTGTTAAAACTCATCAAAACTTATGCCTCAAATATGTCTGTATTGTAAAATGAGATATTATTTTATACGTAAAATTTGACCCCTTTCATCAATTAATTCTCTGTTGACAGGAAAATCCTTTTTCAAAGTGTAAAATTCGACCCCTTTCATCAATTAATCCTCTGTTAACAGGAAAATCCTTTTCAAAGTGTCATATATGTACCACTCTACACTTTGCATATGAAAAATGTGGGAGGTATGACAGAGATGGGAAGAACCTGATCCTTGACAGAAAGAAACAGCACTGGGATTATGTGAGGTAATTATCATCTAAAATTAACAATTTCTACAGATTTGCAAGCCTGAGTTTCTTTCAAGATCTTAGTATGATCATGACTATGCGTGTCATAAATACATTGCAGGAAGCAAAAACGAAGCTTTCTATCAAAGGAGGGAAATATCTAGAATGCATCTCAGCAAATGCCTAACTATCATTATGGATGGAATGGACCAGAAAATCCAACATCCCAATTCTCTATTCAAAATCCAGAAATTCAAAACAAATTGCAAATCTTCAACAAATCAGGACTCATTTGCTGGGTGTACTTGTCCACCGAGATTCAGGTTGTTAACAGCAAGCATATATGTATGGAAACACACACACACACACACAGAGAGAGAGAGAGAGAGAGAGAGAGAGAGAGAGAGAGAGAGAGAGAGAGAGCAATATATAAAATGTAACAGAAATTAAGTTCATATGATTACATGATCTTGTAAATGCTATATCTCCTATCGAGATGAAACAGCAGCCCGGAAAATTGGATATGACTATTTGATCTACTGCAGTATCCCCATGATTCCAACCTCAATCTGACAGTCTTACTAAATATTTTACTTGATAAGAAGACTGAAGATTAAGAAATTTCTTCAATTTCAAATAATGGAACCAATTACACATTAAGTGTAAAACTTTTATTCAGAATTACCAAGAGAGTTATTCAATGATGTACATGTATTTAGGTTGTCACATATACATTTTAGTAGAAATTTTACTCGAATCTGTACTGATCATGTATATTTTTTCAGACTTAAAGGCTAGGAAGGGAATTACACCTACAAACTGATAGTGCTTCAGACAATAAAAATAAGACAATCCTTGGCTTCTTGGGAATATTGGTACACCTTGGACATTTTGAAGAGGTAGAGATTCTGTGTTTTGGAAGGATACACAATTATATGCTTTTTAATGAGATGTCTTTTAAAACTTCATAATGAACAAATTCGTTTACCTTGTAGTGTTATCTACACATGCGTCCAGTTGGACACACCCATGAAGACATAGATGCCATGTTTTCAATTTTTTCCAGTCTGTTAAAGGCTCATATAATGACTGTAGAAGGTAATATGATATATATACCTATTGAACACTGTGAAATGTATTTTTGTTAGGACGTTGTAACTTTTATTCAGTTTGTGAGTAAAATGTCCGGAGTTTACACATCGATAAATTCTTCAAAAAGAATGTTTAATCCTATAATCAATGCATGATATGATTAAAAGTGATTCATCATCTTAACTCTTGGAATAGGATTAAAAGTTATAAAGCAAGATATTTCCTATAGAGTTTCGTTCTATCTACATATTTGCTTGATTCATTTCAACACTTGAGCTTTATAAAGGAAGGGAAATTTGTCAAGAAAGTATGGAATTTCAAGAAATGGATGATAAACCATCTGGTCGATAACCATGGTCATTTAAATTAATCCCAATCAATGGAAATCAATTTGAATCATACAAGCCATGGGAAACATGTATAAGAAAGCAGATTTATTACGTACATGTATTTACGTTTATCACGAACATGCACTCTAAATTCAAATCTGCTTTCTTATACATGTTTCCCATGGCTTGTATGATTCAAATTTATTACCATTGATTTTCAAAAATCTTCTCTACAACTGCACACCTTTAAGAAAAACTAAATGCATTGTGATGCAGAGCAGGAAGTCCTCTTCCAAAAGTTGTAAATTTCATGATCCTCGGGGTAGCGGTTCTGACCCTAGGGCGAGCCAAATTTACCATATAGAGTTTATGTGTAAAACACTTAAAATGCATCTTCTTTAGTGTTATTAGCATAGCCCTTGGGAGTAGTGATATTTTTTCACTCAGGTGACCGATAAGACCTGTGGGCCCTTTTTTAACATACATATGTATTCCTCAGGTGACACAGGTATACATTACACATGCTTAAACAATAGACTCATTTAGTGAAAGACTCTGCCTGTATATATGAATTTCAATGTCATCTAAGTTCTACATTATTTTGATTCATTGATTATGAGATAATCTTTCTCATCACATGTTTACTCTTTTATCCATTGGATATGACCTATTGCATAAGCATTGATTATTACACTGTTTAGATGTTCATTTTATTATATTGAAGTATATTAAAGCATAAGTCTTTACTTAGATAAGTTTTCCCTTGAAGAGTTTGGCGAGGATAGAAAGCCAAGCATCTGCAGCTGCATTACAAGCAGTACACCCAATTCCGAACACCCTTCAGGAAATGGATGATAGGAGCAAAAGAAAATCTTTGGTATGAGTAAGAAAAAAGGAAAATATGCCTAAAAATAATAACAATATATAGTTTCTCAGGCAAACAATTCCAAATCTTCTCAAGAAAATCTTTAGATATGAGCCAAGGTGACTCAGGGGAGCGCTGTGGCCCATGCACCTCTTACTTGTCATGTATATATTTAAATGGAATAAGCATTGCAATTTTTATCTTTATGGAAATAACTTCAATTGTCTTACTATTAAGTGTAAATTATTAATTATTAACGCCTGCACATAAATAAATATATTTTCAATGATTATTTGATTAAAATTATACTCACAATTATATTATAATAACCTTCTTAAATGTTTACATGGAATCTATAACACAAGATTGTCGCGAGGTCAATCTAGAACCTGTGTCATTAAGTTTGTACAATACAAATGTTCCAAAGTGAATAGCATGACTTTTATTAATCAAAATACGTCACTTTGATTTCAGGTATACACTGGTGGGTACATCAACCCTAAAAGAAGGAAGACGCATCGCTGATCAAATGGAATAAATAAACATCAACTCCTCATCACATTGCAGTCTTCAGCTTGTGTATTATATTTTGGAATGAATTTTCCATTTTGGGATTGGGGGGGGGGGGGGGATGGGAGGGTTTGGTTGATTTACTTTTGAGATGATCATCATTACTACAACTTACCAACTCTGATGTCAAATACAGACATAGATCGATTTTGAACTGGCACAATAAAGGCATTGGCTGATTATAAAGTCAACCAATAAAGGCATTGGACGACTATGGAGTCACTCAATGTAGGCATTTGCTGACTATTGAATTGCCCAATGCAGGCATTGGCCGACTATGAAGTCGCGCCATTCAGACATATGTTGACTGTGGAGTCGACCTATGCAAGCATTTGCAGATTATGGAGTCGATCAATGCAGGCATTTGCCTACTATGGAGTCGCCCAATGCAGGCATTGGCTGAGTATGGAGTTGTCCAATGCAGGCATTGGCCGACTATGGAGTCACCCTATACAGGCTTTTGAATTGTCCAATGCAGGCATTGACTGACTATGGAGTCGCTCTTTGCAGGCATTGACCGACTATGCAGTCGCATAATACAGGCATTGACCGACTATGGATTTGCCCAGTGCAGGCATTACCTGACTATGGAGTCGCTCAATGCAGGCATTGTCCGACTATAAAATGAAACAATACAGGTTTTGGTAGATTATGAAGACAACCAATAAAAATAGAACAATGCCTGTTTTGAGAGAACGTTGGTTATACTAGCTTCTGCATTAACACAATAAATTTGGACATTGACGAACTGCGAAAAAAATGTTGTCTAAATTAACTACATCAGCGTATACATGGAATTTTGGTTTAAGATTTCGTCAATGCAGATTTCAATATTGTAAATGTGAAAATACTTTTGTAAAAAATTCACCGCTTTGTATTTAAAAGTTAATCATTTTATCAAATCGTCTATATTTTACTCATATTTACATTGCTGAAAAAAGAAAATATTACAATTTTGCACGTTGCACTATTTTTTTTTACAATTGTATCAATAGGATATTTACAATATGAGCCTTAAAATACGTCATTGAAATAAAAAAAATAGATTGGACAAATAAAAAAAATAGTTCACACTCCGTTTGTGAGAAGAATGAACAGACTCAGGTAAACTCATTGACAATGATACTGATGAATAAAGCTATTTTGAATAGTCTGACAATATAACCAGTCTTGCGTAGAATTATGTTTCTTTTGTTCACTTATTGGGCAGTGTCTGGTACATGCAAGTAGTCTTCTACTGCAAGTTTTATATTCAGTCTTTATATAGTACTGATGCATATCAACATGTCTTCCTCTGATGGGGAGATCATTTTCATTGCACATTATAAATTTAAGGATTTTAGTAAAAGTACTGAAATATTGTCTTAATGAGTGTTACATTCTGGGTGTGGAGGATGAGAAAGTTATGGAGTCAAATTTTGATCTGAAAAGCATTGCGTTTTCGAATATTAGGACGAGGAAATAATTAACGCCAGCGAAAAGAACCCAATACGCCTATCTCGTAAAATGAAATCATTCATGGAAGCGAAAATAATAAATCAAAATTAGGATATGCTAATAAAGAAAACATAAAAAGCATTGTGAAGAAATTTTGGAAGGTGCCTCTGAATCCAGCAAAATTCAAATACAGTATGGAAATATGTCTTGCGATATAGAAAGGCCTGTCCAATGGGATTCAAAAACTGAATCTTACGAGCTGAAGCAGATAATTCTACTAAAGGGAAATATCGTTTTTAAGTGTTTCAGTAATTTTTCCGATATTTCTTTTGATTCTTACTTGTAGGAAATTTAAAATTAAATTTGTATCTCTTTGACAAATGTATTGTCTTTATCCTATTTTCAGTCTACCTGTAGACGTCTAATAAGTTACTGGGTTTACCTGGCACTGTCCAATAAGTTGACAATTACTGTCCATTATTTTTAAGAACGGACAGTATATGTCCATTCTTAAAAATAATGGAGAGCAATTGTCAACTTATTGGACACCTACAGCTAACATTTTCACTACAAGTGAACTTTCTTCTATATAAAAGACAGAAGATTGCGTAACAAAAATGTTTTAATCAACTCTAATAAAATTCACAATGCCTAGGTTTCCTTCATACATGTGAAAATAACTAATATTGCATGTAAAAAAATGGAAAATTAATGTTGTCAATTAAGGAGCACCCCTTCCATGCGTTGAAGCGTTGTATGACTGAAATTAGGTAGTGCTGCTAAAACCCGGAACCGAAAACAGAAAATATTGTATGCAGTGATGTGATGAGGAGGTCTGCATTTTGTAAAATCAAAAGGCTTAATACGAAAAGGGAAAGCAGAAATTACAGAGATAACTGAAATTAATATCCAGAATCCACCGTTTACAATATTTCATACTACTCCATAGTGTAAAACGTATACGGTACCAATTTTGATGCACCAGAAAACCACCAACTTAACAAGGAAAAATATGACGCGAGAGGCTGTGGATCCCATCGTTTTCCCGGTTTTGCCCCCCCCCCCCCCCCCCGATAGTGACAATATGTTGTTTCACAAAACAATCGATAACCATACTGAAGAATGAAAAACACTTGATTTATAATCTAAACCATTTTAAATTTTATATCCCATTAATAAAAGCCCCCGAAAAAATAAAACATTGTAAAACATAAAACAATTTTTTCAACAATTTTAACCCCAAACATTGCCTTTCTAAATCGACCTTGCTTTTATTCGAATTCGATATTTATAAGATAATTCAATTTGAATTAAGTCCTACACCCGGTATAATATACATTTATGTATCACATACAAATTAAATGCGAACGAGTCCAGTGTGTACAAAAGGTTTTCCTCATTTGGAATGAATCTATGTGAAAGTTCGGATTAGTGTTTAACCCGAGGAGATACAGGAGATACAGCGGGGAAAAGGCTTGAAACAGAACCAATGAAAACTAAAGTGAAACTTGTGATCCATAGTGAGGAATTAACACACTTATTTCATAATATATGAAATGGCTAAAAGGCTAACAAAGAATGTATTCTTGAATAGAATTATAGGGTATATCATTATCAATCTGAATGTTAAGATACAAGTATTTGGTTTAATAATAAACTACCAGAAGTCCTTCATACTAAGTGGAAATGATAAATCAAACACAAAATGTTTAACTTGTCAACTTAGTAAGATCATGAATTATTGTAGTTTTATACATACGACACTCCCTGTGGTATGTAAATACATGTATGGTATTATGTGTAAATACATGTGCATGTGTGTTAATGGAATTTTTGCCGGGTGGGTGCATATAAATCCCGTGTGTTCGTTTCATTCTCTACCCATAGGTGTCGCTACTCGCTAACACATCTGTCAATGCCAAACTTTCAAAATTCTTATGAAACACTTTTTAAATTCTTATACAAACGTTTACTTAGCCTAATCAATGTATGATGCAGAATGTTTATATTAATTTGTTTTATCGTTTGTAAACAAATTCTCAGAATTTTGAATTCCATGTGCCATATTTTCTACATTAATCAGTCTAATTCTTAAATTCCGTTCCTCTTCTGTTCCGTTCCACATTCGATTCCACGTTTTAGCAACATCCGATATTTATATCATATACACGTATAGTATCATCAGTATATTTACTCGGGATTGTTCATAACCCCGTGTTTTAGCACATTCAGATTTACAGTCCCTGAAACGTTATACTGTACCATTTTTCTGTTCGATCACCGTTCGTTCACCGTTCGCTCACAGTGCGTTCACCATGCGCTCTCCGTTCACAGTTTTGCGTTCAGGGTTCGCTCACCATTCGTTCACCGTTCACAAAGCATTTAGCGTGCGCTCACCGTTCGTACATCGTTCAGTCTTTTCATTGTCATTCGGAACACCAAAGTCAAATGTAATGGACTTAAGTTTGATACTGCTTTTATCATCTCATGTTAACGTCAGATCAAAATATGATCACTTGTACTGAGTTTGCAATATCTCTCACTTGTGCGCAAATTTCAATCCGATTATAAAAACACTATTCAGTTTACTATGATACTTAGGACTAGACAAGCCATTGAATACGTTTATTAAGGATCGAAAAAGAACAAACATTCGGAAGGTATCGCATAAACAATACATTTCTCACATAAACACCAGTGCGAGACCGACTTTACCCGTGCGAGACAGTCACATGATATTTTCTGTCATACACTGTTACGACGTCATTGATTTTGACGTCATGTATTTTCTATGATTTACATTGCAATCATACAATTATAGTGAAATAGTTTACATTGTTTTCTTTAAATTTAATTTGATATTGCTGTTTGATGGAAACAGTATTGTGGTTCACAGTGACAGTTACTGTTCCATTCTGTGTAATGTTCAAATGGGGAATTTGATAATTTTGATTTGTTTCAAAGGTCCTGAATTAATGCACTAACCTGTGGATAATATGCCATAAAAATGAATTAATTCTTCATTATTGCTTGACAGACGGGGGAACGAACAGACGGAGAAGAAACATATAGTCTACTTCGGTTTTACAAACCGTACGGACTATCAATGAAACATTGTACTGCGAAATTATGAATGACCCGAATCACTGATCTTCTCATCACATCTTAACAGCCGTAGTATTGAGTCGCCGTCTCTAAGTAGACAAACTATTTTCGTCGAGTCCTTAAAACAATCAATGTTACGCATGTACAATTCTTTTAGTTTTCCTCCAAATTTCAGAGTTACGAAATTGGTTCTCTTTAATATACGTGTAACTGTATTTCAATATTCGACATTGACTTAAAAATGGACGTTGGTGAATGTTGTATGTAATTATATAATATCAACTGAACCATCATTTATAGTCATCTTAAAAATCATCATACCAAGCTTAAGGATTATTTCAAGTGATGGGTAATGCAAAGGAGAAAATAAAAGTTATCAATCTCATAAGCAATACAGACCAACTTTCTGTCAGTTTTCAAACTTCCCGGTAGTGTTTATTTGACACGTAATTATGATATATGTATAAAATACTTTAACTAATGCAGATAGCTCAAGTACATACACCAGTTTTCCAGTACATTTGAGTTATTTTCAATTGTTGACGTCCGTTTTGCATATATTCAAGACTTTCTGCATCAATAAAAACATTAACACATTTAACTGAACACATGTAAATCAAATTTGTAGGATGTTATTGTAGACTTTTGTTGTTGATATTTTATGTTTCTGGTTATCTACATTTTCCACACGTAGAAAACAAAAGCCAAAGACGGACTAATGCCAAATAACTATGATGTTCAAATTACACCATGTATCTAACTTGAATTTCACATGCGTCAATACAGGTAAGCAAATTCGCTAACGTTTGAGAAGAACATAATCTTCATTGACGGATTTAGTGATGGCACATCAGGAGCCCCCCCCCCCCCTTCGCAAGGTAAATTGCGGTATCTTGTTTCGAAAAATGTACTAACCGATAAAATAAACACTACTTTCTCCCGGAGAGATAAATGCAAAAAAATCCTTTGATTACTTGAATTACGTTATTGGGAGAACTTGATTTAAAAAAAAACCCAAAAAACAACTAAGATTTGGATCATTTTATCAATTTCACCTTATTAAAATGATAAAAAATATTACGAATTACTTATTAAGAGAACTATTTCAAGCTCCATAAAATCTGCAAAATTCAGGAGCTTCCAAGGGCCTCGCACCTTGGACCCCCACCAGGGCTTCTCCTGAACCCACTGCCTCATAAAGAGCCCTCCTCCCTCCCCCGTAACCACAATTCCTAGATCCGTCCCTGATTTTGGCATAGATTTACGATTTTATTTCTTATGTGGTATGATTAATTGATTGACTCTTGTTTAACGTATATCTCGAGAATTGTTCACTACTATTGAGACGTCTTTTATGCGGTAAGTACACATAAACCCAGCAGTTGTGGAAAAAGTATAACATTTTCATTTTGTAATCACGATCGGTCTTCATTTGCTGTAACATCACGATATAAGGTCATTACATCCGAAATCCCTTTCCTTAGATTGAGAAAATCCATATTTTAGGAACCCTCGAAATTGCGACAGATACTTTGGAAATTGGTGATATTTTGAACTATTCATAAAATGCGTGTCATTTATAAAGATATATACATGCATACATATATACAGGTATTAAGTGATAGGCCGGACGTGGAACTGGAATAAAAAAAGTTTACAATCCGTCAATGACAATGAATTTGAATGATATGGGATATGCTTACTCTTCCCACGCTTCTGATCCCACCATTGGTATGTCTAGGAGTCCGTTTTAGCCCCCTCTTACTTTTGTATTTTTCATAATAATTATGAGATTGATTACCCTGTGCGTTATTTTAACATTTACAAAGAAATGGAGTATCATGTATCCTATTACATATTAATGAAAGAGAGAAAAGGGGAGGGAGAGAGAAACTTACCATACGCTGTGCTGTATATTACACACAGTAATAGCTGGCATATGATGATTACCATGGTAACAATTCCCCACTCTGCAAGAATAGCAATCCTTCTTCACAAACAACGGCTAAAAAGGAAACTAACCCCTATTTATCTTTGGTAGCATCACACACACGCGTGTTCATGTAAACAATTATGTCGATGTATAATTTCTCCAAGTTGACTATTTAAAAACCACTTGATTGCGTCACAGAGACTTCTTTTGTATGGAAAACTCTTCGGAACAAGGATTCCCCAAGTTTTAATAAGTATATGTATAAATATCTACCAGGTAGGGAAGTTGGTTATTTGTATCAAGGGCTATATATATAGACATCATAGGCAATGGAAGCAAGGTACTGTTTTTATATAATCGGCTTTGAGTGCATATTGCTTAATGTTCCTTTCCAGAATATCCTTGGAGGAAAACTAAAAGAATTTTATATGCGTAACAATGATTGTTTTAAGGACTCGACGAAAATAGTTTTTCTCATAAAACTCGAAAGGGAGAGAGGGAACAGGCGGATCATGTTTTAGCCCAATATATCGGACGTGTATTATCATATACCGAATACTTAAATAGTATACGTCAAAAAACTGTTATCAATAGAGTCTGTAGATAGATTAACGCTGATATCGGTTGTCTCATTGTGGGTCATTCATAATTTCGCAGTACAATGTTTCATTAATAGTCCGTACTGGTTTGTAAAACCGAAATAGACTATAGGTTTCTTCTCCGCCTGTTCGTTCCCCGTCTGTCAAGCAATAATGAAGGATTAATTTAATTTCTGGCATAAAACATAAAACTGGAACGAGTGCGGAAGAGTGAAAGTATACTTTGTTTTGATATCAGAAATTTAATGCATAAAACACAAATGTCTGGATTATCAACTATAAAAATTAAAGGAAAATTGCAAATCACTCACCAATATCAAATAATAGAATAAATCATTTCTATTACTACAAAACAGAACTATTGTTTGGTTAAAAAGTTGGGAGGAGAGAAGTTATGAACCTGTATACATTCTCTGTACATGTACTAGTAATGAAAAACGAGAGCTGGAACATGTACAGAAATGAGGCAATGTCAATTATATTTGAACTCCCAACCATAACCCCCTAACCCTAAACCCCCGAAATATCATTTTATCGTTTTCAAGTTTGTGCAAAAGCACCATTTATTATCATTATTCTGTCTCTCTTGACAAGAATTTTATACATGCACATTTCAATGCACATTCCTGGCCGAATCTCAAACTCAGATATCTCTGATTATTTCACGCATATACTTATGAAAGACATTACCAATAAATGTATTTACTCAATTCCCCAAATTTGAGACTTTTATATCGGTTATCTCTAATATTAAGATTTATTATATAGCTAATAAATAGTATATTATAAAATCTGCGTAAAACCTAGAGAATGTTAGCGTTCAATATCCTAAGAATTTATTGAACGCTAACTTTGCATTGCGTAATTCGTATGCGCCCGAAACATTCCGAATATGAGCGTTCAATATTGACGTTACCGTAACGACGTAAACAAACCCAAGCCAAAATGGCAGACGGCGGACCGAATTTGACAGAGGCGGTATTTGACATCATGCCTCAAGATCTTGCCGACTTATTTCATAGTGATTTGCCGTTAACTGAGTCGTCTGCATCTGTGGACAGAATCCACATGTTTATAGATGACCAGAAAAAAGAAAACACCGTAAAATCGACCAAAAGGGATATTAAAATTTTCACGGAGTACCTATTCGGACAAGGGGAATTCAGATTGATTGAAAACATTCCACCAAAAGAATTGGACGTTTTATTATCAAATTTTTACATCGATGCACGAAAGAAGGACGGTAGGGAATACGAGCCAGGATCCTTACAGTCCATTAAGTGTAGTTTAGATAGATATCTCCGTGACCATGACCGGGATTATAGTATGAGGGATCGGATTGTTTCGTTGTCTAACCGCACTTTGAACGCCAAGAAAGTATCTCTAAAGAAAGAGGGAAAAGGACAAAAGCCAAATGCTTCACGAGCTGTGACAGGAAAGGAAGAAAACATGATGTGGGAGAAGGGGCAGCTGGGAGAAAAATCACCTCGAGTTCTTCAGTTTTCACTATGGTTCTTTTTTATCAAATGCTTTGGACTACGAGGTCGACACGAACATAGACAACTTTGCTTTGGTGATGTTGAACTTAGAAGTGACCCAGTCACTAGTAGAGAGTACCTTGAATTTAATGAACGTTTGACGAAAACAAGGGATGGTACTGGTAATGAAAACATGAGGAAAGTCAAGCCAAGACTATATGCAACTGAAACAGATCGAGATCCAGTTGAACTCTACAAACCATTCAGAAAGCGACGTCCGATGCAGGTAAATTCGCCCAACAGTCCATTCTACTTGACATGCATTCCTGAATCCCGAATACCTCCTGGTGCTGACATTTGGTTTTATCCTAAACCAATGGGGGAAAATTACTTATGAAAACTTATGTCAATGGCTGCTAAGGAATGTGGCATAGAACACAAGACAAACCATAGTGTGCGGAAAACTTGTGTTAAAACACTTAGGAAAGCCGGAGTTGCACGAGATAAAATCAAACATATTACGGGCCACAAAAGTACACACACATTGGAGTCGTATGACGATGGCTTGTCAGACGACGAACAAATTATGATGTCTGATATTCTGACAGGAAAGGATGAAGCTAAGCCATATGCTCTCGGAGCACATGCCCAGGGAAAATATTCGTTGGATACAGTTCCTACCACAGTTACAGAGAATGATGCTCAATGCCCTCAATCCACTCACAGTTCTAGTCTCGGAACAGGGACACTTTCGAATTTGTTTGGTAGTGGGACTGTTCTTCACAACTGCACATTCAATATCAAGGTCAACATGGCACAAGGATTTCAAAAGTGAGACCAGTTTACAACTGTGATCTCTCTATGTGTTATGATTTATTGTCATAAACTGTGATCTCTGCCACATTTGTGACACTGTGATATAACACTTGATGTTTCATTATAAATAATTTCTCTGTTTGTGTTGCATATCAAATGTTAAACTTGTTAATTAAAATTTTCCAATTATATTTGTTTTATTGTTATCTACATGTCATAAATAATGATGTCCCTATTCACAAAATCAGTTTGTTTCATGCATCAATGACGGGTTTAATATTGAACAGTTAAGAAATGCATGTTGATATTGCATACTTTCACCTTAGATGCCAATATTGATGAATTCTCGTCTATTTTGGTGTATTTTGAGTGAAAAGGGATATAATTTAACAATTAAATACTTTAGCTATATAATAAAAGGGTTATTGAACTTATATTGGTGAATATTGGCACTCGTTGGCTGTGGAAATGCACTCGCAAGCTCGTGCATTTTCACAGCCAACTCGTGCCAATATTCACCAATATAAGTTCAATAACCCTATAATATTGGGTTTTATGTACGCTTCTGTCTCCCTCATATATATATATATGGGTCGAGCTCTGTGATAGAGTTGTTGTCGATCTTCTGCTCAGATTTTCTGAAGAAAAGATGATAACCATTACATAATCTATATGTAAAGCACATGTTTCTTTGTTAAGTAAACCAAATGCCTCCATACGCAGTTGTGTTAAGTAAGACCATAGAAATATGTCAGGAAAAAGGCGTTAATAAATAGATCAATTTGTGACAAATTCTGTAAACACAACCCTTTTTTTTTACAAAAACAATATGTATATATCATTAAGTGCATATTGACCTCTTATACATTTTTCACCAGACCGACAGTCTCTACAATAACTCTGTCTCACGTGATCAAATATCAAGATAAAAACGTATCGTGTATGTATAAATCGTTGAATTGGCACGATATCCAGATATCATTGCAAGTTGAAATTACTATAACTTCAAAGCATATTAATTTCTTAATTTGAAAAGTGCTGAGAGCAAGTTTATTGTGAGTTGTAACATGTCTAAGTTTTGCATTGAATATGCAAGATGCCGCGATTTTTGCACATACGAAGTTGATTCTAGCCTGGAAAACATATTTTCTGTTGAAGCCAGATCTTGCTTCCCTAACTTTCCTTTGGCACTGAAGTTCATATGACACATAAATCAAACATCTTTCACTTAAAAACCTCGGGGTGTCGTGCCAATGATGAATTTTTTATGTACGAAAATCCTGTTTATGCAAATGAGTCCATTGTGAAAGTAACTATACGTGTAGATTAGGGGCGATATCAAGATCACAATATAATATGGATATTAGTCTAGCATGTATGCTATATAAAGAAGGAATTGAAACTTTTTCAATATCAAAGAGAATTAATATAACCCATTTGACAGAAACGTTTACGCCATTGCAGTTTACTGTTTGACAGCGGTGGTAAATAACGAAACAATATTTTGACATTTCCAACCACAAAAGGATAGCAGATATGTACGTCATGACCTTCGTCATGACGTATTTTTCATTGTGACGTCGTGCAATGTGCCAGTGCGGTAAAGTATATTTATGTAAGGCACTGGTATTAAACATTTTATGGGGAAAGCCTTAACTCAACCGCGTACCAACGTAATTGTAAGGCAATTATCTCGCTATCACGAAAAATAAATACCCGGAAATTGTGATACCATATTTTACGAAAGGATCATCCTTTTTTTTTTTTTGGTTCGAAAGAATTATTAAGGCATATATATATGCCGGGGAAAATAAAGCCGTGTTCTTTTACCATTACAATCATGTACGCGTCCGTATAATCATGCATTTGGAATCAAGGGCATTGTACTTGCTGATAACTTTGAAAAAAACTATACATCAAACTATGTTTACTTGTTCATATTTATTTATATCACTTGTGAGAAATGCATTACAAATTTATCACACATTTGAATTAATAGGTAAGGGTATCTAAATTCACGGTACTGTTGTGATGGAATGATTTCGTATCATATTCACAACACAGGATAGAAGAACTTTCCGATTGTTTTCCCAAGCCATTACCAGATTTCCAATATACATGTACACAGTGTCTTTAAGATCTGTTAAAAATTAAAAATAAAAAAGATTTTTCAAATATAATTAATGACTTTCATCTAACCAAACAAATATGAGGGTACTTTAAATATGAATGATTTTTCAGGAATTAATTTCTGAAAATTTTTCTTAAACATAAATTGATATAAAATGTGCAAATGGTTAGACAGTAAAATAGGTAATTTAAATCATAAGGTATTGACCGAGGCACATTCTATATTTATTGTGTTGATAACATTTCTGACTGTATGGATATTGCAAAATTTGTTCATGTCATGCTATGGAAACAATTATGTATTGATTCCTCAGAACCTGATGTAGTGTTGAATTATCCGCATTTCCTCGAACATTAGTATAGCATGCGTACTTTGTCGTTTGTGTTCTCGTGAATTATTGTTTTGCTGAGCATTCTAACAGAAAGAACTGAATTAAATTATGAAGTACATATGTTCAGCAATGGTAAATGAAACCCAACAATAAACCTCGGGAATCAACCTTTGATTTTTTTTTTGTGGAGTTTGGGTGTGCATCTACTGGGGTTCAAAAATACAGTACCTACTGCATAAAATATATACAAAACATGTTAAATTCTGTCTAAACTTTTCATATCTATGACATGGATGTGTGGACTCATACTGTATCTTGCTTGCAATTATACACAGTGGTAGGGGTAACCTTAATTTTAAAAAAGAGGTTGTTATCATAGCTACATTTAATTATAATTTATTTTTGTTTATGTTCTGTTTTTCATTTCGGGAGAGGTCTGAACTCATGGCCCAAACGCCCATGCAATTAAACACTGATGATTAAAAGGGAAATTAATTTGATAGTTAAAAAAATGAAGTTGTCATAAAGTGATTTAATTCGAAAATTGCAAACATTTATATGTAGGAAACTAGTCTTTTGAAATTAATATTTGAATTAGCAAATCACAGTGTATGTAAAAGAACCTTTAGGCGTACGTTGATAAAGTCTCTGTTAGAAATGACATTAGGTGATGATTTGAAAATGAAACTAGCTTTCAACAACTAGACTGACAATCGCCAGTATTACCAGTTTTTAAATTAAAACCTCAACTAATTCTTATCTTATTATGTATTTAAATACCCTTATCTAATCCTTTCTGACATGTACACATTTTTACAATGTCTGTCGTTTTGTGAACGCTATAAAAGGAAAATGTTTCTTTTCGCAAGTTTTCAACTCTTTCAAATGAGTGTTATTCACCATATCAATTTTCTATGTATATCCCAATATTCATCGATTATGTCATCAAATCATCAGCAGGTTTTGTACATATTTTCCTTTTTTACTATTGATCTTCAAGCCAACATTGTACTTCTATATTTTGATTTTATGAAATAAATAAGCCAATACCTGCTCTACTTGCTAAACATGGCAAAAGGTCCCAATTTATTAATTTTTGCAGAAACGTTTTTACGTATAAAACGTCTCGGATGAGATGGATTTCAAAACAACTTGTTCAGCGACTTCCTAAGTTTGTACCCTATTGTTAATTTTGTTTTCAATACTTTATCAATTGAAAACAAGAATCGGACACATTGTACGTTGCGGAAAAAAATTCCAAAAGGACACGCCGTGGATCATCTGTATTATCATTTCTCATCAATTATAAAAACTGAGTCATAGGATTTCCCATACTTTACAACTGGAAAATACTTCATACCTCACAACAAGTACGTATTAGTAGATCATAGACAACCAACGGCTACATGGACAAATTTTGATGGATGCTTTGAACGATAAATATAATCAAGACAGTACATACCGTAGCAATATATAAATCACAGTGAGAAAATGAAACAGCCAACAACCAGACAGACGCACAAACAGCGCCATAACATGATACGCCATGTCTAATGACGGGTGTATAAACACAAGGAAAATACCAACATAACACTGTGTACATACCGTAGCAATATATAAATCCCAGTGACAAAATAAAGCAGAACCAATACGGAACGGCCATTCCGAACAAGGAAGTAAATTAAGTAGGTAAACCCTTTAAACATAATGGATAGGAGAGGACAAAATACCAGTGTTAACTAGACCGGAAAACATTCAACTTTAAGAATATAAACATGCAATTGTTTATCATTTCAATACTCCATAGAAATAAGTAATATTTGAGATGGTATCGTGCCATATTTTGTAACGAATATGTTATCAGATTGCAGGGATCAATACTCTGTCAGCAAATTACATGCAACATAGCGTTCAGTAAATTAATGCAAACACTTGGTCTTCCATGTTTTAATCTCCAAATGAGCAACAAATGAATAAGTGGTTATTTCTTGTTTTGCTTCTTAAGGTAGACCACTTTTTTTCCTATTGAAAAATTTCTACTTTGATTTGCAAACTGTCTTTGTACAAACACATGTCACTAAAATATATCATATTTCGAACGCTAACTATTTAATGCAGATTTTCACTACAGCAGGGACTTTTTAGACATACAATGAAACCCATCCCTTGATTTGCAATGTAGTTTGTTATGCACTTGTACTTTATCCTGACTAAGTTTATGACTTATGGATATCCCACTATACCATACCCAAACCGGATGATATATATGTTGAACCAACTACAAACCCTATTTCTAAGACATTATGACGTACAACTCAGTATTATATCCTTTCAATTCCATTTCTTCTCTTTTTTCTTTAAAAGTTTGCGGGCATATATCACACGGTATATGCCCGGAAACATTCCGACCCGCAGACATTACCTCACAATCAATACACAGAAGAATTACTACGCCGTTAAACCAATAAAGAAATTGTTAAAAATAAAATTATAAATTGTTGTTAGTTTCTAAATCAAATTTAAAGTATATAATAAAAAGGTTATATACTTTATATTGGAAAATATGAAGACCTCCGTTTTTGTCGTGGACGTTTACGCGCCAAAAACTCGGTTGTCATATTTTTCATACAAATTCTATAACCTTTAAGTATATGACAATACATTTCCGATATAGTAGCCTATAAACATGATCCGTCTGTTTCCTGTAGTCGCAGATTTCTCCCACTTCCAATTTTTTATAAGCAAGACTACGTAAATTGTGCAATTCTTTTCTTCAAACAAGTAGATATACCCTATATCACACAATTCGATTGCGATATTGAGTATATATATTCCATGAGCTATTATAAATTGTTTGAATGAGGGGATTTAATGTTTCCCGTTTTGATAATTATCCCATGAATCATGATTTGTGGGGTAAGTCTTATTTATATTATTGCCATTACCTCCTTGTTATGATTTCTTCGTTTATTTAGTTTTACCTTTGTTTAAATAAAGGTATCGATATAATAATGAAGTTGCAAAAGGCACATCAGCTTCAAATCTATTTTTAAAGAAAAATTACCCCCGTGTCATTGGTAGTAGAGTGGATTGGCAGAAAGAGCAAGTGTACCCCGTGTATAGCAAGACAAGTTGGAAAATAGGTAGTGAATAGAATGTCATTTTTAATTTCCCATTGCTAAATCGATATATTAAATGGTTTCATGGCCTTTTAGATGCATAATGGTGATATTACTTTCCATAATATCTGATTAATCAATATTCAATTAGACTTTTAACCATCCATTGTATAGAATTAATAATAATCACATTCTTTGTGCACCTTTCTGTTGATCAACGTAATTTTTATTTTTTGTACACAAAATTGAACCCATTATTTTTTTAGCCAAAAATGTTTAACATTGCTCAATAAGAAAAATTGGAATGTAAAAAAAGTTTCTTAATCGTATGTTCATAATGTTGAATGATATGAAAAAAGTTTGATAGTTGTATGCATCACGTACATAAAGTTTAGTTTTATTATAATGTCATTAAATCGCATTTTGAAATGCGAATTGAATTATTTCTATGAATTAGATAAAAATATGCTGTCACAGCCAACAATTTTGGAACGAGATAACACGAAACGAGGTATTCTAGTTGCAGATATTATTAGGACCGTTATTCATAGACATGGACAGATACCAAGCTAAGTATTGGCGTTGAACCCGGATAAAGAGGTCATACTTTCATTATAACTGGCCCAGCCAGTTGTGGATAGACTTACATATGCACACATGTAAAACTTATACGGTACCAATTTTGATGCACCAGATGCGCATTTCGACAAATAATGTCTCTTCAGTGATGCTCAACCGAAATGTTTGAAATCCGAAATAACAAGGAAGTTTTAGAGCTATTATAGGGAAAAACAGTGTGTCAATTATAGTTAAAAACCCAGAACGTCTGGTAGTTTTTTTTCCCATTGAAATCTGAATGAACCACACACGAAACTGTCCTTGCCCCTTGTAAATATGAATAATTAACGCAAATTAGGTGAAATATGACGTCGAAACATTGAAGAAGGCCATATATTAGTATGTTACTTTGCTCAGGAAACTTTCTCCAGATGCATGCTCTATGGCATCGAGCTTCGTTCTTTTGGAACGAGAGGCGATTTTCCTCATCTTGCTATGGATGGCTGCATCAGTGTCATGATCTTGCACAGGATTGGACAAAACAATATGTCAGACGGTAGTTCCTTAAAAATCTTCATTATACCGAGTTATTAGACGACGGATTTATGAATTTTAAACACTACATAATAAAGGAGACATCATTAAGTTGATTGGTTGTTGGAATTCTTACTCATAAGCACGTACAACTGTAAATTCATTTATCGAAGTTGACGATGCTGTCTCGATAAAACTCGAAGCGGGCGTAGATGTTTCTAATCATATTTTCATGTATTTTAAGAAAGCTATTCTCTGTAAAATAAACTCTGCACATATCTTTTAATGAAAACTTGATCCAGTGTATGCGATTTGTCCCTTAAATTAGGATTCTACGATATTCTAAATTTTATATAATTAAAGTATCTGAAAGCAGGGTATTGAAATTTAACAAGGCAAACGGACATGGGATGTTTGATTTGTAGAACAAATCATCCCAAATACTCAATGTAACTTATTAGCATATTGAACTCGCATTATCAAACATTACACAAATTACTATAACGCTTCTTAAAATGTTGGTCCCTGACTCTTCATATCCCAGTGCTAAGATAAAGGTAACATTTCAATAAGCACATCTGATCGAAAAATACATTAAATGAGTATCAAACATCATATTTGTCAGCGTCTAAACGTGACATATAAATATTACACATAACCTAACGAGGCATAGCTGAATGCTTAAATATAATAAAGATATATCTTATTGCCAAACTGTATATACTATTTATTCTTCTTTTATTGCATTCTGTAAAGTGCCCCCAATCTAAAAGCAATGTTATTTCACATAGTGCATACTTCATCACTTGTCGACCTTAATGATTCATCTTTATCAAATATAATTGATACGGTATCAACACCCTTACATAATTTTAATGCACAGACATGACATAGAGTTTCTGGTTTGTTAGACTATAATCCCGTCGGGATCTTGGTTACAATATGTCCCCTGTACCCTTGCTTATCATAAGAGGCGACTAAATGGGGCGGTCCTTCAGATGAGACCGCAAAAACCGAGGTCACGTGTCACAACAGGTGGGGCACGATAAAGATACATCCCTGCTCAATGGCCCTAAGCGCAGAGCATAGACCTATATTTTGTAGCCCTTCACCGGCAGTGGTGCATCTCCATATGAGTGAAATATTCTTGAGAGGGACTTTTAGCAATATTCAATCAAATAGTCTATATAATGTTTCGTAAAACTCAAACATGTGTATTTCAGGTTTAACAATATTGAAGTATCTACAGTGTGTATTTATCAATGAGAGTTCCTATACTCTTTTATCAAGTTCAAAGAAATCAATCTGCAGCATATACTATGATCATACTAAAGAAAATCGACATAGATATATGAGTAATGTGGTAGGTACCAGGGTTTCGAAAATGTAACATCAATTTCACTTTTTCTGGCAACCGCCATCTACTCTCTCTCTCTCTTTCTCTTTCTCTCTCTCTCTCTCTCTCTCTCTCTCTCTCTCTCTCTCTCTCTCTCTCTCTCTCTCTCTCTTTCCAAAATGAACGGTTTTCAAGTTTCGTACCATCCTCTTAAGCATACGTTATGCAATTAACAGCACTATTGTTTGCCGATCCTGCTGCAAAGTGATGTAAATGTTAATAATCTCAAATGTTTACAGATATATTCGCACACGAGAAATTATTAATGTGTAATTAAGGAGACATACAACATATCCCATGAATATATAACTTTTTGTGACATCTCACGTGCACTCTAAACCGTTTCGTCAAGAAAGCGTGACATATATTACCGTGTCTGTTTTAGAAGCTAGGTTAATTTGAAAGTCCATCATTGTTGCAAATAGATACGCAACACCAGTTTTTAATATACGTAATATGATTGGAAATTGCTGGTAGAAAAAAGGAGGGAAACATTTTTGTCACAATCGGGTTTTGAACCGACACCATAGTATTACATAGACCTACGTGGCTGTCCCTTAATTTCCCGTTATTTTTTACACGCACATTAAGTTATATAGTACGGCTGTAACATTGGAGGAACTGGTGAACTAAAGGACGAAACCACACATCCTCCAATTTAGGATCATGCCATTTGAGCAACAGAGAAATACTTAGGTCTTATTTATGCTTGTCAACAATTTCAGAAGACAATTTCTCCTCCTGTTGACCCAAGACTTTGATAAACAATGCTACGTGTATGTGTACGATTTGTAACACTTTTAAATATCTTAACTAAGCAGTTATTTTTTTCCTAAATTGAGAGCCGCCATATCAATTACGTCAACTTCGCTAGATAGACGAAGTGACTGCCGTCAGTTAAATTAAGTAACCCCCGCCATATCAATGTTGTCGCGGCCGCCATATAGATTAAGGTGTGGCCGCCAGCTCAATTGATATTACATTTAGACCTTATCGCTTATCAGAATCAATATAGATCATGCGGTTCGTGAATATAATGGTTTGAATTCTACCTTTAGTGACTGCATTTGTCTTGTTATTTTCGTTGTCTACAATAGTTCCTTCACCAATGATAAAGAGATGCGGTCTGAAAATATTTGCTTCCTACTTAAATATTTTATTGGAAAAATGTTATTGACGACAAACTAGCAATTTACCTTTGTGACAAACAGGGCAATTTCTGCCTCTATATCGTCAAATTCCCATGTTTATTTAGCAACATCCCATCATAACGTACATATGATATTTAAATCTCTCAACCGATTTGACACATAAGAGCTTGTTCTGCGTATGATCAGTTTTGAAATGGAGACAGGTTGCTGTCAAACAGGTTGACAGTGCAGGAGTTTCAACAGTATCATTTTACATTAGCATTTCCCAAATTCTATTTTTTTTTTTTTTTGCTGTGATGGTTTAGTTTGCAAATGCAATCTACCATTGGGTCAAATGCTGTCTGACATGTATCACACCTATTGTTAGACCGTTTATCGCAGACTGATTTTGACTACAGTATACCGGACATTTCGTTTACCTGATCAAGACCGGTCAACAGTGGTTCTTTACTCATCCTAGGCACCTGATTTCACCTCTAAGATATTCAGGCAGTGATTTTTTTTTTACATTTTTCTACATTTTTACAAGGGTCCCGTGGCTTTCCAATTGGGAAAAATTGTCGACATTTTATTCAAATTGGAAAAATTAATTCTTATCGTAAATAATTTGAAAATCATATCAAACATTATCTTATCTTTCATTTACACATCCAATTATCTTTAACCTTCTGAAATGTTCAACTAGTTTATCCAAATCATCACTCCCATAACTCTTTGTTAAATCTTATGTGTATAATTCACATTGAATGTTTATTATTTTTTTCAAATACGTTTTCCTTTCAGAATTTTATTATGAGGGGAAATGCAAGCTATTGGTAAAAAAAGGTTATTTTTAGGAGGGGAAAGGGCCAAAATTCGGACCCCAAATAAGCCTTAAAAATCACTGCTAACTAAAAAAAAACTCTGATTGATCACTGCTCATTATTGTTACCTTTCATGAAATATTGGGTCCGTAAACAGGGAATCTGACACATATGATGATCCTTCAGTTTTCGTTTAAGTTATAGAATAATGAAAATAGCTCTCTTTAATGTAACTATATCCCAATGTTCGAAATTGAATTAGATATCGATAGAAGCTCGGGAATACCAATTATATAACGTTAATATATAAATATCTTAAAAATAATATTGCAAATCCCATAAGCAATTTCAATATATATTCTGTCAAGTTTTAAACTTCTTAGTTGTGTTAAATTGCTACGTGACTATGGAATCAGTATATCATATTTTAATGAATAGAAAAATGAAGTAAATATGTTAGCTGGTTTTATAATGGGGGAAGGATAGCACTTTACAATTTTGTCTCCAATTTGTGTTTTCTGTTTTGTATGTATTCAAAATTTCCTGAATTAACAGTGCATAATCATGTGAAAATCATTCTTTTTAGTTTTTAAAATAGTTTTTATTGTTTGTTTGTTTTTTATGCCCTTTTACAAACACGGGAGGATATCTCTGTTTATCTACATTTTCCATACGTAGAATAAAAAGAAAGACAGACCAATGCTAAGAAGCTTTGATGATCAACATGATATCGACCTGTGTAAATGTATTTCTGTAAAATTACTAACTATATATTTTTGATACAGATACAGAAAAAATGCTTATGTGGTACATATTAAAATAAATCCATCAACAAGGCGAAAACATACAATTTAATTGTGTAACTTCTGTATATCATTGCTGTAATACACGATATATGAAGTTATCATCCAATATCCCACTACTTGAAATAAGAGGATCCTAATTTTTGAAATTCTTAAATTTGTAGCCCCGCGAAAAAAAATAACTTTTAGAAGTTGATGATGAGATGTATAGTGAACTGTCGTATCTAAAAACTCAAAAAACTCAAGAAACATGTATACATGCATCTCTAAGTGATCGATCGGGCGACCAACTGGAATGATGTAAAACTTATACGGTACCAATTTTGATGCACCATATGCGCATTTCGACAAATAATGTCTCTTCAGTGATGCTCAACCGAAATGTTTGAAATCCGAAATAACTATGAAGTTTTAGATCTAAATATAGCCAAAAACAGCGTGCCAAACAAGTGGAGCCAAATTCGTCCAAGGATAAGAGCTATGCATGAGGGAGACAATCCTTAAATTTGAAATGAATTTCTAAATTTTATAACAGCAATTAAATATGCATCCGTATTTTCAAGCTAGTAACGAAGTACTTAGCTACTGGGCTGTAGATACCCTCGGGGACTAACAGTCCACCAGCAGAGACCTCGACCCAGGGGTCATAATGTAAAACTTATACGGTACCAATTTTGATGCACCAGATGCGGATTTCGACAACTAATGTCTCTTCAGTGATGCTCAACCGAAATGTTTGAAATCCGAAATAACTATGAAGTTTTAGATCTAAATATAGCCAAAAACAGCGTGCCAAACAAGTGGAGCCAAATTCGTCCAAGGATAAGAGCTATGCATGAGGGAGATAATCCTTAATTTTGAAATGAATATTCTTCACGGTAGGGTATGAAAAAACTATGTGATTTGATATATAAAGTGATTTAAAAAAGACATGAAATCCTCAAATGAGATAGACAGTCGTATAACTCGAATTATTGATTTGAACATAGATACATTTTATTGACAAAAATACAATGGGATTGGTTACAAGATCTAACAACTTAGACAACCTCTCTCGACTTATTTTATCAATGATGTTTTGAATCCATCATTCACAATCATTGTGAATAATATGGGAAAAGTTTACTCCTCGTATGCACCTGATTCCACCGTTTTGTATGTCCAGGTATTCTATGTTTGCCCCACTTCTAATTTTCTATTCTTTATATTTTTTATGAGATTGATCACTGTTCGTAAATATGTACATTCTCGTGGAAATGGATTTCCCTATTCCTTTACAATATCAATCCACATTCAATATGAAGTATGAATGAGGGATAGAAAAGGGAGAGAAACATGCCATACGCTGTGGTGTATATTACACACAGCAATATCTGACAGATGATGGTTACCATGGTAATATCTCCTCACTCTGGAAGAATACAAATCCTTCAACACCAATCACGACTATAAATAAACCAAACTAAACTTCCCATGATTCTCGGCGTCTTATATTTCATTTATCTAGAGCCGAGAGTACTTCCTCTATGTGTTTATTTCGTGATATACGGATGTATATTTAATTGCTGTTATAAAATTTAGAAATTCATTTCAAAATTAAGGATTATCTCCCTCATGCATAGCTCTTATCCTTGGACGAATTTGGCTCCACTTTTTGGCACGCTGTTTTTGTCTATATTTAGCTCTAAAATTTCATAGTTATTTCGGATTTCAAACATTTCGGTTAAGCATCACTGACGAGACATTATTTGTCGAAATGCGCATCTGGTGCATCAACATTGGTACCGTATAAGTTTTATATCAAACATACGCGTGTTTAAATATACATATTTTTGTCAACGTATAATCCTTTACTAGTTGAATATTCACAAACCCTCAAACACTTGATTGCGTCTCAGATACTTGTTTACTTGTTTGGTATGGAAAACTATTCGGAACAAATTTATCACCAAAACATAAGTACATGTATATATGTATTCAGTGATTTAAAAAAGTATATAAACAATGGAAGTAATGGCTAATTTTTGTACAATAAACATATTTCATAATTCCCTCCATCATATATTCCTTTTATTCCCTGCATACGTATAGTTCTCTACTATTTTCTCTTTGTACGTCTACATCATACATGTATATGCAATTCAAAGAAGGTGTTGCACGTCTCATGTTAAATTTCCTAAAGGTGTTACATGAAGATCGAAAAATTTAAGTTATTCAGATATATGATAAAACCAATTGGAACGTATATCTTGATTCAATAATTTTTGAAAATAAGTTTAAAAGTCCAGTATTGACAAAAATTAGCCAAACTATTTTGAGTTTAAATCAAGCAGTAAGCGATTTATATGATTTTTAACGTTAAAATGGATGGGTATCCTTTAAATTCAGAACAACTGCCTTTGTGAACCAAAATAAAGTTAACATGAACATGTTCTTCGAGTTTTCCTCTAAAAAGCTGTCGCCTTGAAATTGTGTTTCACGAGGGCATTTTTTTGTAAATATAAAAAAAAAATCGAAATGACTTCACTGGTATTATTTTCAACTTCACCTATACGTTAATTTTCCATAATAATGTATGATCTACTGCGTGGTTCAGTGTATCAGGTCTTCGACTCTTATATGTAAAGATGTTTTCTATTGTTAGAATGACCGGGTTCGACTCCTTCACGAACACATTGTTGTTTTTGTTCATATTACGTTTTCCATCTAGTTTGTTTCTTAATTGAAACACGCTTCTAGTTTTTATAAATGTTTAATGTCAAATCTCTTTTTATTACCACGTGCTGAGTTTGAAATAAGTTTCCAACCTGGACACTGTTTAGTTTGTGAATGCAATATCTGTGTTTTAATAGTCAAGGATGCTAACGAGAACTTGTATGTTTTACTGAATGAGAGTTGTTGACAAAGGCATAAAAAACCGGTGTGAACTTTGCAAAGCTTTGGAAGAAAAAAAAATAAGCCCAAAGAACGTAAACAATCAAATTAATCCCTTTAAGATAAATGCAGTTATTGAGAATGACGATTTTGACATGCTTGAATATTTTGAAGTGCAATTATTTTTTTCCAGAATTTGCGGTCCTTTCTTGACACCAGAAAGCGGGAAAAATTGCACATGAATATGACCATCATTATTTTTATATTCAATAGCAGCTGTAGTATATTCAATGGACTATTCTATGTTAAACTGACGTCGGTAGCCACGTTGGTGTTAATTTTGGCGTAATATGCACGAGTTATCCCCAAGCAATGTTCTGAGATGTCCGAAATTCTAGGGGGGGGGGAGGGGGGAGTTGTATCACATATATGAGAAATCATTTTTAATTCATGCAAAACTGCTGCTTTTGTACCGATTAGACTGGCTATAACCAGATAAGATAGGCCACATAGCGGGGAAAAATGCACAATTTTTCGTGGAAAACGTTTCAGATGTAGAAATATAATGATAAAAACGCAAAAAAAACCCCATATTTTTCACCAGTAACGATATTTTAGAGCAATTTATCATTTCTGTCTCAAATTTTCTTTATTGTGGCGGAGTTTTAAAAAAATGCTTATAGTTGTTAGTATCTTGCAATCATTAAAAAAATGGCGACATCAACTTCAGGTGGCTTACAGATTGTCTAAGAAGCATGGGTTATCACCAATATAATTTTTCCCGAATCGGAACATAACGGAATTATTCGGTATTTCTATTTAATTGGCATAAGACATACCCCAACAACTTTGAGAATATAAACATCATCAACATTGATTGTTGGCTTATACATTCCAATACTATATGCTTGGTATTTGGAGTGGAATGTCATTTTATAGGTGATATACTCAGAAAAATAACAACATTTATTCCAATACTTGCTGAAAAATAGGAACACACAATATCAGTCGTGGAAGCTCAGTGGCAGACCGTTCGCTCAATAACCAGGAGGTCGTGAGTTTAAACCCCGCTCATGCCATGACCGAGCCAAAGCTACAAGACGTATACATGCATATGCTCCTTTCCCCTGGTTGTCCTATACTCTTGATTGATTTTGTATTCCTTATAGGAATTATGCGATTGATCACTGTTTGTTATCTTTACTTTTTATTGATCATAAAAAGAAGGTCCCGCGTCACGGCGGGCGTTGATACATAAATGGAACTTCAATACTACGACCTTAAGCACTTCATGTACAACTGGTGTCGTCTCATTTTAAGTGAAAAGTTTTCGAAGGAGCATAAAACAAACAAACATACAAAAAAACATAAAACATATCTATATCGTAGAAGTCAAAATATTTACCCCCTCTCTCATAAACTCGCCATATCTTCAAAAGACCTTCTCTCAAACATTTCCACACACACCATCTCTCTCTCTCTCTCTCTCTCTCTCTCTCTCTCTCTCTCTCTCTCTCTCTCTCTTCAATGACTGACCGATTAGGCAACAATTTCTCGGAGAGAAAAGAAATAGTCAAGATATTCAGGACTCTGCAACTGAGCCATACGAAGCTGGTACGTTCAAAAACTTGGTGGACGTAATTCTGTGTCATTGTATCAACTTTTGCCCTAAGAAACGCCCTTTTCTCGAGCACCCCATTGTCATGAAATACAAAAACATTCGATCGTTTAAACAGGACATAAAACTGAAGACATATTAACTCTCACCCAAGTAGAACATTCAAATATAAACTACAGTCCCCGGCCCCCTCATAAAGAAAATCAAATTACTCAAACATAAACTACATCTATACATAACGTAATATTCAATTTCATCTTCAATGGGGAACCAAAATTTTGACGGAAGACTCAATAGATAAGTCTGGGTATCATAAGTATGTATATATTCCTATGTCCAGTTGTTGTGTATTCCCTCTTTGCCCACCCCGCCCCCTGGACCGTTTTTATAGTAGTAGAGAAAGGAAGTTTAAATGCAATTGTAAAGTGATGAAATGGATATAAGTAATCAACATTTACCCCTACCCAACGATACCAAAATCCCATTTTTTTTTTTGCTTGTCAATTGAAATGTTTTTGCATGATCAACTTCTCCAGCTGCCCCTATCTACTTGCCTATATTCTATCTCAAACCTTAAATGGCATTATGAAATTAAAAAAAAGTAATACGAGTAAAGCATATAGCAAAATATCATTACAATGTAACATTATCCTATTAAAAAAACAACTCTTAAGTAACATATTTTTAATTTCGTATAATACAAGACAGTCAAAAAGTGAATAATCCTCCTAGGCACAAGATCCCACCTCTGGTATGCCCAGGGGTCCGTGTTTGTCCATCTACTTACTTTGTATTGCTTATAGGGGGTATGAGATTGATCACAGGTCGTTATCTTCACCTTTCATTACAAGGAATACATGTATATTAATCCCAATCTTAACTACACATTATCAGGGTTTTTTTCACAAAAGAAAAGTACATTATTGTTCCCCAAGGAACGCAATATTTTGTGAACATCGTATGTACAGTAGAACACTGTCGGTTACGATAAAAGAAATAAACAGCTGATGCATTTTGCACCACTTTGTACCACGTGCATTTTCATGGCATACTGTACGCGTTTTGTATATTTATAAATACTGTACGTAAAATTTTATATTCGTGGATTAAAATCGTACACTTTCTTTTCAAACTATTGTTTTACCCATTCAAAATATGAACGTCCACTATATATCACTGATGTGCGTACGCGCATTGGCTGCGATTAGCCTAAGTGAAATATCGTCGTATGTTGTTGATATCACATGTTATTTTATGTTTAGTGAAATGCATCCACATAGATAATATAATGGTAAAATTTTCAACAAATACATTGTTTGTGAAGTGCTTCATTCATCATCATATAAACTATTCAAATGTTGATCATCTACCGTGTAACATGAATTATCATTAAGCGGTGGTGCGTCCTATCTATACACCGTTCTCTTTACACTGGCAATAACAACAAATATGAAATCACGTCTGTAAGACTGGCTTAAATTCATCCGGAATTTTTTTTTTTTTTTTACTATTATGTTTCCAATAAATGTCAAACCCTTTAAATGAATATCCGATAAGCATATATTTTTTGAAAACACATTTACTACCCTAATGATTCCCGTTTCCTCTTCAACTGCCAAGAAGTGTGCATTTCATCACCTGAAATTACGTCATGATGACAATTCTGTAAGCATCTTTCAATTGATATTTTAACCGTTCTTCCATCGTCGTCCGTGATGAAACTAACAGGAATTGTCAGTTTTTTCGTAAATTTTCAATCCATACAAAAAGTATTCGGGACGACGACGAAAGAGGTGTTAAAATTCAGTGGTTTATCCATACAAAACCATAGAAACATCATAAATTGCTTCATGACCCTTACTTTATTTGATTATGTAATACGCATGCGTATATATGAGTTGATTTCCATATGTGTTTGAGAGTAACTACCTGTATGAGTTACTCTTTTAAAAATTAAAGAAGAAAATATCTGCAACGCAAACTAATTTTTCCCCATAAAAACTTGGCAGAATTTCGCCAAAACCGCAAGTACTTCTATGATTCAATAAATTAATGAAAATAACATTGATAGATTTCAATACATACAATTACAATTTATCATGTTTTCCCGTGAGTTCTCAGTTAATCACGGTCATTTTGACATGGGCTATAATCGCTAGGGCGCCAATGATAATACAACAATATATATATATATATATATATATATATATACATTCAAAATATATAAAGACAGGTTCACACCGTTCATGTAAGATATAAGTAATTATTCAACAGTTTTATCCCACGTACTCCCGTCATATGTTCATAAATCATTGAGACATTAGATTGCATTCAAAATAACAACACACTCATCAACGGTCAGCGTTGTGGACAACGAAATGAAATGCATTGGACGTTCGACGTCAAAAATGTACTGCATTCTATGTGAAGGTTCATCATGGAAAACTAAATACGGTGGAAATAAATGCAGTAAAAATAATATATATCTTCGTCTTAGACTTTTCCGGCTACGTTCTATGTGAAAGTTCATCATAGAAAACTAAGTACGGTGGAAATAACTGCAGTACAAATAACTCGTCTTAGACTTTCCCGGTAGATTCGGTATGATGGTGAAGTTCCTCATACGTGTTCGGTTTGGCAAGGTCTCCCAGTTCTGCATACGGGGATCCAACCCTGTTATTGAGAAGTACATGTGGTACACATTTCGGTTTCATTTAAGATTTTCTGAAAATTACCGATTCCATTCTTATGTTCATTAATTTAAGTAATGGAATAATTTGTTTAGTATAATGTGTCCTCTACCGTAGTTCCAATATATTACTACAATGTTGGATAGTAAATGCTATAAGGTAATCTTGCTTATAAACCACTTCAATATTAAGCTCATTCCTTCAACAATTCAAGACATACATACCGATTTGAACCGCTTGGTATATCTGAGAATGAAATAAAATAATTTGACCCGAGTTTCAATGCGAAATGTTGATTTATAAAAGAAATTGCAGAAAACAAACGCAACAGCATCGGAACCTGATACTGCATTACATCTCAAATTCAAATGCATGCAGTAAAGTTGGCATCACAGCGATATTTTCAGCGTTTTCAATTCTCAGAAATCACAACAGCTTATACTACAGATGACTGGAGACAATAACCAAAGTTCACTTGTCCGTGAAAGCATCTTTAAGAGTTTATTCTGGAAACTTACACACCGGTCATTGTGTTCTATCACACAATATTTTAAGTGTATGAGACGCATACTTCAAAATCGTGATTTATGGGTGATACACAGATTCTGAAGTACAATGTTTACTTTGACCAGACAAGCAAGTAATTTATTTTCATTTGTAGCAAATTATTACATGAATTAAAAAAAAAAACGAAAGTAGAATTAGCATGTGGTATCAAGTTTTAAAATGTTATATAGACTAACTCTCATACATATTAAGATATATGAATGTCTACCTGATTAGATGAACAAACTGAAGATATGTTGACGTTACTGTTTACCACAGTTTTGTGACACGTGTCAGATATATGATCAATCGTACAAGTGATTATAAGCAAATATCCCATATGTTTAATAATTTACAATTCCAGGGGTTAAGTGCTCCTTCCATAACATTGCATCTGTACAATTTACATGTCGCAGTTGTATTACAGAAGACATATATAATTTACATGATAAGGACTAGATATCGAAATAACAAACGTCACTTCCTGTAATTGAAATTTAAAGAAATAACCACCATATGACCATGACTTCACTTTGAAAGTTTCCAGAATTAGGGAGTATTTTCTTCTTTTTTGAGTTTACTAGGAAAATGGAAATTAAAAACAGAAACCAATGATAATTCCAAATCATTGCAGATTTTATTTCAGAATACCAGCAAAAGGTGCAAAGATATTTGTATTAATCCATTTGCCTTTCAAGAAAAGTCAGAAATCAATATTAATTTGAATTCGTTTTCAAAATCATGAGTATTTTATGGGAAGAGACTAAATTTCAGAGTGTTATACCTATCTACAAATTCAATGGGTATGTGTACAGTCTGTTTTATTTTCACTGCATATTTTACAAAACAATGCATAAGTGGGAAACATCCCCTTATCTGGAGCTCAGCAAGAAATTAAAGATTCCACATATGAATACAAGAGCCCCATGGGCTTAGAATCGTTATTCTGATACATTGTAGAACAGGCAATAATTCTCACTAACCAATATTAATCAATTAACAAAGTTTGATGATGTTAAGTCAAATAGTACCTGGAAATTTAAATGTAACTGTCCAAAAGTAGGTCACGGTGACCTACTTTTGGTCGACACACTGGAGGCTCAAGATGCATCAAGTGACAAGTCAAATAGTATTCAAATATAGCCGTCAAATTCCAAAAGAAGGCCACAGTGACCTACGTTTGGTCGACACACTCCAAAGACTCAAGATGCATCAACTGACAAAGTTTGATAATTGAAGTCTAATAGTATCTAAAATATTCAGATGATTATAAGTCAAATAGTATCTGAAATATTCAAATTTAGCCGTCAAAATCCAAAACAATAAGTCACGGCGACCGATTTTTTAGTCAACACACTCTTATGACTCAACATGCATCAACTGACAAAGTTTGATAATTGTAAGTCAAATAGTATCTGAAATATTAAAATATAGCGGTCAAACTCAAGATGCATCAACTGACAAAGTTTGATGATCCTAGCTTTTATAGTGTCCAAAATATGCATCTAAAATTGAAAATGTGACATTTGAATGTCTGCAAAATTCAAAAAGTAGGTCACTGTGACTTACTTTTTTATAAATATATTTTGAAGCCTCTAGACGTAGACAAGGTTTAATCCTTCTAAACCTCTCGGTATCTGAAATAACAACCTAAAATGTATTCATAAATGATTAGCCATAACATCCAAAATAAAGGCGATGATGACATACTTTTCACATGAAGCACTTTAAAAGTCCCATGATCCGCAACTGACAACTTTTAATGAATATAGGTTCAAAAATATCCAAGATATGCATCAAAATCCATTCAATAATACTTGCCTGCGAAATTCAAAAGTAGATCACAATGACCTACTTTTCAGACAACATGATATTAGGTACTAAGATGCATCAACTGACAAAATTTGATGATCATAGTCCTTATGCTAAGCAAAATATTAAAGTTTTAACAAAACAAAATTGATGGTCAACTTTGAAGTGACCTTGAGACCACACCATTTGCCCCAGGATGATACCTTGAACCATTTTACATTTACACCATTTCCTGATCATTATGCTAAAGTTTGGTGATAATTTGTCCAGTGGTTCTTGAGAAGAAGACTTTTTAGCAACCACTACTTTTGTTTGCATTTTCCTAATTATCTCCCCTTGTTAAAGGGCCACAACCCTATTTTTAGTGTAAATGAAAGCCCTTGGGCAAAAATATCCTGTGAAAATTTGACAAAAATTGGCCAAGGGGTTCTTGAGATATATTCCTTTTTCCAAAAAGTTGATGCACACCGCACACTACACGCCAGACATATGGCCATATGATTAGCTCTTTGAGCCTTCGGCTCAGAAGAGCTAAAAATGTAACATGATTTGACGGTGAGTAACGTTGTATAAGAATATTTCAAGTGCTGAATCTGTGCAAGTATGGTTCTCCATTGATTACAGCATTTCGTCAGTCCACTTTCAAATCAAGCATCGTTTGACATAACACGTTATAGAGCAGAGTAAACAGAAAACGAAAAATTAGTTTCATTATTGAACATGAAATATTTAGATTATTAATGATATGCACTCCATCAACAATGATTGCCTACAAACTGAACGCATTAATATAAAGTCTGCGAAATCTTTAAAATTATGCACTTCGTGATAAGGGGATGGATTTACCTGAGTTGTGAGCACTCCTTGTTTCACTTGTACAGTTTTCTCTGAAATCAATAAAAGATACCTTGTGATGCATCCGATTAATGATCAACTTCTTAAACGTGTCTTACAGAAATGAAATATGAAATGAAATGTGATAGTTACCCTTTCTTTGCGTTTCCTGCTGAAATAACAATATTATAAACATAAGTATTGTTACACAGTTGTCTATGCGATTTATATGTAATGGATACTGTCTTTAAGAATTATATAATAGTACACACGATTTGTAATGTGAGGACATTTTGGAGTTGATATAAACAGGTAGTGCAACTTACAATACGGCACTTGTCTTTTTTTTTTAATTGATTATGTTGCTGTCTGTGTCTCTTGATTGATTTCATATATGTGAGTATCTTTTGCGTATGATCAATTTCAAATTGAAGCAGACTGCTGTCAAATAACTGCAGGGATTTCTAAAGTATCGTTTAAAGTAAACATTTCGCAAATTATATTGTACTGATAATGATCTAGTTTGCAAGTACAATCTGTCAATAGTTTAAAAGTTGTCTGTTCAGTTTCATAACAAATGATATGTCATTCTGTAACTGACTTTGATTGACGAGATAACAGGCTAACGGCGGGTGTGACGGAACAACATGGATTGCTTACTCCTCGTTGACACCAAATCCCCCTCTAGTGTACCCAGGGTTATGTGTTTGTTATCCCTGTTCCTGATATTCACTTTATATTTGAAATTAATATTTCGCTTTCTATGTGTTTGTTTTAACTGTGCAATATTAAGGATAATCTGGGAAGCAAAGACAATCGTCATCTTTATAATTGTTTCCTGTATTATACATACATCTGGGTTATTTTTATACTTACGTTGATTTCTCTTCCACATCAGGAAGTTGATGACACTTCCGATGAGCACTATGATAATAGATACTACAAGACTTATGATGATGGCGGTGTTGTCATCTGTACAAGTTGTAGCGCGGAATGATAGCTCTTTTGTAAATAAAGGTAATGAACTCTATCAGCGATAATGAATGATAAGCTGCAAAATTTAGAAGTGTTAAAAGTTCGTGTACTTTGATATTTATTGGAATAATTCATTTCAAACTATAGAGGAAGATAATACCTCTAAAACAAAACCGTACTAAAACAAATTAAGGCATCAGTGGATCTAGGACTGCTTATTTATATACAATGCTCACTTGCATTCATATGTCGATTAAATGTTCCAGTAAATTAACTCAAAATCAAAGACATCACAGAGTACTCCATATTTATTTTATTTACAATATTCAATTAAAGTGTTTTTGTAATTGTGTTGTGGTGGTGTCGTAGATACAAACATGAATCGGAATCCAGCAGAACTCAACCATTTACCTTATTTAGGAAGAAGATAGTACTGGTATGAAATATCTAGATTGTATGGATGACCAATGTCCATGTTGCATATTGACTGTTGACAAGATAGAGTCTGAGAATATAGTAAAATTTCATTATAAAAATGTAATGTACTCAAAGGCAGGCTGAATGACCTCTGCTTCCATGCTATAAATTCCTGTTTCATTGGAAAGTCGTGCAGAGAAAACGTCATTTGTGATTACTGCAGAAGCAGCAGCTTTAAGTTGGTCCTTTGTATCATTTGTATAAATATCAATTGAAGAATATTTGGATTGTTTTATTCAGAATATTTTTTTAAGTCAACGGAGTTTGTTTAAGATTTTGTTTTGAGTTTCAGAAAGTGGTGCATGTAATTTTGGTTTTAGTAATTTACATGGTGGTATTGTAGAACATAATGAAGGCTTTACGGTGTTCAAAGACAAGTTAGAATCATGTATATTGTTTAAGTCGTAGACCAATTCATTTTATACACTTCTTGTTTTTAATGAACACTGATCAATCTTACAAATATTCAAACTACGGATAAATGCAGGGTTATCAGTGTTAGCTTTTAATTTAGCATTGTATTGTAAGATAAGTTTTATTCAACATAGATCGAGAAGTGTTTCGTTTGTCTGAACATACAAATTATCTATAAAGATGGCTAATCAAATTGTGTTTATATGTAAAACATTCAAACGCATATACTTATAGGAGCAGGTAGTGATTTACCAAAGTTGAAATTTTCATGATCCCTGATTTCAGGGTGGAATTCAATCATCATAATAGCTATTCCCTTTATCATTAGAGAAAAAAAACCTTGGATTTTGCTCATATTATAAAACAGATGGCCGTCACTTATCAAACAATTAAGACGGAAAGATAGATAATTCTTTATTTTGTTACCTGTACCACAGAGAGGCCCGCTCCACCCCTCCTTGCATCCGCTCTCACAAATTCCGGTGACCTGATCACAACTTCCATTGCTACCACAGTACACGGTACACCTGTTCTCACAATTGATACCGAAATATCCACTGGGGCATTCTATTCAATTACATTATTTACGTTTAAATGTTATAACTATAAATACATCATAAGTATCAAATTTATAAAGTAACAAAGACGTCCAACGGAGCTACATAGAGGATATCTATATTGCGTGTTTTGATATTCGGTTTACCCAACGCGTTGATATGGTTTATCTATAATAAATACACCATATCAACTCGTTGGATAAGCCAAAATATCAAAACGCGCAACTACATGTATAGATGTTCTATTTATTTTGTACGTCTTCTTTTCGCTTAATCTTGAGATGATCCCCACTATGGTAAAAACAGCTGATTGAATTTATTTTGAATCCGTGGTTTTGACGTCGTGATTTATCGGTCTGCCTTACGCGGGAAAAAAATAGTGTGCATAAACTCCATCCAATACAGTACAAAAGGGTACTTTTATCAAAGACATAATGGATGAAAATTGTTTTAGAAGGGATTATAATATAATTAATAATAGTTTTCCCATTCCAACAAATTAACAACTAATGACCGAGTATTTATTTTTTTGACGTATGTCTCACCTTCTGATAGAAGTTTGATGTCGGCGTCTTTTTGAAATAAACATATGTAGGCTAACAACGATCAATGAAAGTAATATTTTAATGTAGAATGTTCAACAGTTTACAATGAAAAGTAAAAGTGTTTTGTGCATTTGGATTTTATTCACGTGGTTTCTTTGGATCTGAGGGCAAAAGGAGATCTTGAGGCATTTTAATCCTAGTAAGTAAAGCTGTTGAGATTTATCACATTTCAATATGGCTGTGCGTGTGAATACTTGGAACCGCAGCATGACGAGGTACTTTCGATTAGGCTTGTCTAGTAGACTTGTTGATTCCTTGTCGATGATAATAGTGTGAACATCTTTTTGTTTTCTAGACTTAATTTTTGAGTAGTTATTGATCGAGTTAACATTTTTATGGCCGGTAACTTGTAGTATATGTCAGTGGGGGCAACATCATTTTAATTTTGCTATAAAGGAAATTCTAAATAAATGCAGAATAACAAGTTATACGCTTTATTTCTTGCGTCAATATCCATAAACACAGAAAATATGTCATCCAGGCGGGGACAGTGTCAACAGTAGTTCGGACCAGAAGTGCTTTATCAAACGGGCGTGTGATAAAGCTAATGCTTTATCTCACTTGCAATATACACCACACGTATGGGATAAAATGTAGTATATGCAGATATCTACGTGTTTTGCCATTTCTAAATTTTGTTTACATGGCAAAACATTTATTCACGACAAACTATGAAATGCCTCGTTTTCTGTCATCAATTTTCGTTTTGCAAATATTCATGAATAGATAGCTTGGATAAAAATAATTTCACAATGTACGTCATTTCATTATTTATGCATAAACGCTTCTGAGTTTCACAGCATCACTGTGTTTACTTCTAACACTTTAAGTTTTGTGACGGTTATCTCGACGAAGTAACTGTACTTCATGATTTGTACCTGTCTATCATATACCAATTACATGTAGTCTTACAATAAATACATATTACATGTAAAACTCACTCTCCTTGCAGTTCCATCCCTGATACCCGGAAGAACAGCCATTCAAACACGTGCCATTAATATGGTGACACTGTTTGTTGTGTAGACAGGGGACGCAACTCTGTGTGCAGCCTGCGCCGTACATCCCACCGTCACATTCTGCAAGAAACCAATATCAAGTTAAAGTCATCATGTACACCCCAAAGTATATTTTGCAGGACGGAAACACTATCAAAGCAATCGATTTCAGATTGAAGGTGATTGATTTTTCCAAATTTATACTATCATATGTATTTTGCGTATTGAATCGATTGAGACACATAACATCATAGATACTTGATATTAGAATATTCCTACATAATTATGGGAAGTTGAGAAAGGAGAAGCTGCTGTCATAAGATTGAATTCTTACTTTGCTGTTAACATATATATTCAATAAAATATCTTATGTAAAGTCAGGATTTTGCAACATCCATGGTAGTTATAACAATTTAGTTTACCAATACAACCTCTCATTGGGTCAAATGCTGTCGGACTTGTTTCATATCGATTGTTAGGCCGCTCTAGGCACACGGATTTTGACTACGGAACCCCGTTTATCTTATCTAAATATAGAGATCACGGGTGTGACGGGTCGACAGGGGATGCTTACTATTCCAAGGCAATTCATCCCACATATGATATATCCAGGGGCATGTGTTTGTCCAACTCTCTATTTCGTATCGCTTGTAGGAGTTATTGTTCGTTATCTTCGCCTTCCATCCAAGTACAAAGCAGATGTGAAAGCCTTTATGATGGCATTTATTTCAAGTTTACCCAGATATGTCAAATCGTAGTGGTTACCCAACATACACCTTTTGAAAGATTCAGCGCTCCTTCATGGCATCGCTGTGAACTCATTAGCTATGCTTTGAACACAACTATCTATGAAATCGTGCTTAAAGGGCAGAATATTTTATCAAGTCCACCCAGTTTTTCAATATTAATTAGACGAATTTGAAAGAATCTGGAAACAATGAGATCGATATTAAAGGTTGTCCAATTGCCCAATACAAGTAAAAACCCAGTTCGGAAAAATGAAACTCAATGCTTACTTGCCCCATGGGACAAGTGCTTATTTTCTTAGGAGGTTAATGGGTATCAAGTATTAGAAAATAATGTTCAACTTCGTATTTTTGCAATTCTTTACAGAGCCGTAAATTTTAGGCCCATTTCTAGTAGTGTAGCATATCTTATCCTACCAGTAAGTCGTTCGTAATAGCATAACTATCCGACGTACAACTTTTTAAAGTTATGTTTATCAGAAAATGGCAATTTCACAAACGTATATCGAAGTGGCATTCACTCCGAAAGAAGACGAATTTCAAAAGGACAGACAATGCTGAGAAGAAGATCAATTTCAATTTAAAAAGAGTTTCATGTAACGTGATAATCCTAACTTACTGGTTTGATTGATACTTACAGCAGTATGACCGGTACCTTCGGTCAGAAATTCAGCGCTATTGCCAGTACTTTATATTTTCTTACCCGTAATATAATTTACAGGATTGATAGCATCTATGTCCATTTTCATTGAATTATTGACTAAAAACTAATTTGTTACACGTTTGAAACTTTTTTATTCTTCAATTTAAATCATATATGCGTATCAACACATCGTCGCAAATATATGTACCCATTCCGCTTTTTCTTTTTGCGGTAAAAAATTCTTTTTCTACCTTGACCTTTGTGATTTCTTAGACATTTGACATTTCGTTTTCATTTTGCCACCAATTGTACTCAACTATGATAATGCCACAGGGCTAGGCAACCCGTGAACTTGTATGCAATCAATGATCATTGGCTATACATAATTCAAAATTGTAACCTAGCTCTTTACATGTTGTAGCTTAAAGAAGGAAAATTGGATTGTGGTTAACCCCATAAAAGATGTTTGTAAAACATATGTATGCCTCCATGGTGCAATTATACACATGCATCATTTTATTGATAGTAGTATCACCAATTCAAAATATGAAGCAGACAATATTTTCCTATGTCAAGAGTAGATTGACCAAGTGACCTAAAATTCAATAGGGGTAATCTTCTCCTTCTGTACATGTATGCTGTACTAGTCTACCAATCTTGGTGTCAATCAATCAATCAGGTCCCAAATTATAGGAAACAATGTTTGACCATGTAAATTCAAAATCAATTTAGGGTCATCTTCTTCTGAACATGTCCGTCAACCAAAGGTTTCTGAATATATTGAGCAGGCAATATATCCCTATGTCCAGTTTGACCATTGAACTTTGACCATGTGGATTCAAAATTAATTGGGGTAATCTTCTCCATAAGATGTACCAATGTACTGAGGGTGATGTCTGTCAAGCAAAGCGTTCTCTAGACATTGAGTGGTCAGTATATTTCAATGTCCAGTTTGATCCTTGACCTTTGATCATGTGACCTCAAAGTAAAAGGGGGTCATCTACTCCTTGGATTTATCAGTGTATCAAGTCTGATGTCTGATAAGCAGAGGTTTCTCAGGATATTGAGCGGACAATGTCTTCCTATATCCAGAAAAAGATTGACCCTCGAACTTTGACTTGCAAAACAATAGTCCTCTTCTACTCATAACCAACGCACATAAGAAATATCAAATTGGATGTTTGACAAGCAAAGGGTTCTCAAGATATTGAGAGGACATTATATTACTTTTCCAGTTTGACCCTTGACCATGTGACCTCAAAATTAATAGGGGTCATTTTTTCCTAAAGATGTACTAATGTACCAAGTGTAGTGTCTGTCAAGCAAAGGGTTATCTAGACATTGAGTAGTCAACATATTCCTATGTCCAGTTTGATTCTTGACCATGTGACTTCAAAATCAATAGAGGTAATCTACTCCTTAGGATGTACCAGTGTATCAAGTTTGATGTTTGGTAAGCAGAGACTTCTCAAGATGACATTGAGGTGACAATGTCGTCCTATGTTTAGAGTAGATTGGCCCCTGACATTTGGACCTAATATACATTACTAGGGTTCCTTTTCTACTCATAACCAACCCACATATGGAATATCATTACCACCACGTGAATGGTTCTCAAGATATTGAGCAGACAAGATGTGGCCTACCGACCGACCGACTGACCGACATAAGGACCGACCGACCTATAGGTGCAAAGCAATATGTCCCTCTTCTTTGAAGAGGGCATAGTAACAAACAATAACCGATCTTATAAATACTATAAAGAACAGAGAATCAAAAATAGGGCAATGTAAATATCTGAAAACATCTGCCTGTAACCTTCGAAGTAAACTTGATGCCATGATGTATTGTGCCAAATTTATTCGAATTGGTTCAGTGGTTCTTGAGAAGAATATGCTTAACATGTAACAATGTCTTTTTATAAGTGATATTTTCTTTCGATTGAACAAATTTAAGTTCCCTTTACCAAAGGATACTTAAAATACATCTCTATCCCTCGAAGTTTATTCCACACTGTAAATTTGTATATTCTCGCATAACGAATTTTAAACTTTCGCAATAATGCCTAATCTATTCCGTTCTTTCAAACAACAAAACGTACAATATGAAATATACCCAAATTAAATTAATTGTGAATTCAGATTTATGTATGAATAGGGACGGGTACGAATTGAATAGATTTCAAGATGGTTTACTTAAATAACGCGAGGAATATAACGCCCGTCGACGTAAATGGTGCATTGTGACGTCGAATCTAACTGCGATATGTTTTCTTTCAAATCAAACAATCGCAGCCATTTTCCTTGAATTGTGAACTCCATCGGGATTTTTGAGTGTTTGAATGAAAGAAAACCCGCAGAGAAAACAGACGTTGTTTAAATCGCATGTTTTGAAGGGTGTGCAGTCGTCTGTCAAACGTGCAGCCATTTTTTTTTATTTATTTTTTTGATCTCTAACGTAAATAATGACGCAAAGGTTCATGGGAGAAAAATTATCGATGGTATAAATCGACAGGGTCAATTTGATTGGCTTAACGAAAGGTCATGCGGACGTGACCCTATATGGGGTTACGTCAGATCCTAGTGTAGCGATCTAAGTGAGCGGATCTCAGGATCTGGTTTTAATCAGATTGTCTGCATCATGAAAGATGAAGATTAAAAAAACTGTGATTAATCTCATAACTCTTATAATCAATACAAAACACGGAACCCTGGATATACAATGTACCATATATCATGCATCACGTTATTGAAAATAAAACATTTCAAACACTGATCGCCAATTTGTTTTAACTAGATTCCCTCCGACATACAGTTACCTTCCAGACATGTTGGTATCTTCCATCCCGGTTTACAGCCCCTGTCACAATCCCCTGTAAATCTGTTACAGCGGTTTGTCACTTTACAGTTCTCACTGCATCTCTGTCCGCAGTTCTTCCCATAATAACCAGGCTGACATGCTATTTTTGAAGAAAGGTAAATTGTATAGCAACATGTTTTGCCAATCAAAGCGTTTAACATTAAGAAAATCATATAAGTGTCCTTGCCTTGCACCAAAAGATGAAACAATGATCAATCTCATATATATTCTAATGCATACAGAATTTAAAGCAGAACATGCATACATCCTTATTAACATCAGGTGTGGGGTGACCTGTCTGGGAGGAGAAAGCATGTCCTATTGATCGGTTACAACTACCATTACCTTTATAATATCTTGTTCCGGCGAACGGGGCAATTCTAGTTACAATTATTATTCAAACAATTGGTATGAAACAAGTGAAACCGCATTTAACCTACACGACTGGGTGTATATGCAAATACTTGCACATTCCATGGTTTGATTTTTATGCTATGTTTTTGTTGCTTTTGTTTCCATTGAGTATTCTTCATGAATATGAAGAAGTCATGAAACACAATCCTCTTGTGTGCTAATATTGAAAAAAATCAACTTTAAATGTAGAGTTTGTACTAATAAACAATATTTATTTGTTTGAACTATTTCAGGTAGAGGGTCATAATGACAATTATCAATATTTTCATATTAATTGATGACATGGTGCGATTCAAATTGAAGAGAAGTCATCATGATAAAGTTTGGATCTTCTACTCCTCAAAAGGGTACCAGTGTACCATTCAAAGGGATCATGATATATTGAACAAAAATTACCCTCCATAGTAATACGACCTATGACCTTACAAACAATAGTGGTCGTCTGCTCTTTTGGGTGTAGAAGTGTATCAAGTTTGATGTCTGTCAAGTAGTTGACTTTGACGATACTGGTGAAAATATCCTCATATGTCCCAGCGTAGTCTGACCCTTAATATTGTGACTTCAAACTCAGCAGGCGTCATGGCTACTTCAGGAGAACAAGTGTACAAAATTTTGAATACGTCATGCGAAAAGTTCACAAGATATCGTTTAGACAATATCTTTATATGTCTAATTGTCAGTGTGACGCTTGACCATTGACGAGGTGACTTCAAGATCGGAAGGGTTAGCTAATGTTTAAGGGAAACCAATAGAACAATTTTGACATCTGTCAAGCAAATGGCTTTCAAATATCAAGCGGATATTGATCACTGTTCGTTATTTTCACCTTTTATGTTTTAAGTTCTGGCGCGGTCAAGTTACGAGTAGTATTCGAATCACTGGCGTGAAGGAAGAGTAGCACACCAGAAAAATCTAACATGGATGGAAAGTGGAGGATATGTGCAATACAAAATTACCTTATTTTGTAAAGTAGTCAGAAAAATAATTAAAATCCCCGTTAGACTCGAACCCACAAGCCTCTTGGATATGACCTTGGCAATAGATGACCATGTCATGACAAAATCTGCTAAATTGTCTAACACGTTGTTATATTCATCGTGAGTGAACACATCCTATAAAAATACCGTTTGTGAAAATCATATTTCAGGGAAACAGAAACGATGAACTCACGTGTCTGGCATTTGTCCCCCTCCACTCCCTTGTTACATCCCCTTGGACACATGCCGGTGGCATGGTGACAGGTCTCTCCATCACTACAGTTACCACATGATAAAGAACATTCCAGTCCGTATGTCTGTACAGCACATACTGAAAGTGTCCAAATAGTTTGTAATAGTCAAATGCTAAAAAGTATATCCACGCTGAAGCCTACAAAATGTAACACAAATATTCCATAAAATTAATGAAATTCACAATTGCCTTTCGTGTAAATAATTGTACAATTCAAGAGATCTTTTTGGTGATTTCAACGAACTTTTGTAGCTATATATATGTGCAATCAGATATGCGAGTGCCCTCCCCCCCCCCCAAAAAAAATAAAAAATCAGTAACACATCTGCAAGCGCACCATCACGAACCGAGAATCGAGAATAGGACATACATGGACTTGTGGGATACCTAGGACTAAGCATTATCTGTTGACCAGACACTGGCCGTCCTTCCATGGTCTTAGTCGCGTAAACTAGGCAATCCGTAGTTAAAATCAGTATTAAAAAACTACATAACAATCTATATGAAACATAAACAACATCAGATACGATTTGATAGTTCAACTAAGGAGATATTGAATCATATCTTGATTAATCTAATGTGTGTCATCAATAACGATAACAAATCAATAATGATTAGAATTTGTAAATTCAATAATGTTGACATTTTAAATATATTGAGTTTTACCAAAATATGGTTATACACATACGTAGTGTTGGTATTGTTAATTTATCTAATTAATCAAAATGTATGACAGCTTTACAAATGCCATTGACCTACACTCCTTAAAGGATTTATCCAGATGTTCCATATAAGCTGGATATGGTATTACAAGATAACACTATGAAAACGTAAGCGCTTTCATTTGATCATCAGACTTTTATTACCAGACATTTTGACATACCATTGAAATTGTATATATACGATGTATACTGTGAAATCATTAGAATTCGTGGAGGTTCAATTTTCCTGCAATTCGTGGGTACCGCTCACCCACGAATTTATATCCTCAACGAATAAAGAATCATAATTACATTCCAGAGGTATCTTTCTTACAAACATATAAATCTACGAAATGACGTCCCCACGAACCCATAAACATTCAGTAATCCAAGAAAATTGGACCCCACGAATTTAAATGATCTTACAGTAGATATCAAGGGTATATATTGTCAAATATTTCAATACATAATCACTGTATACTAACCAGGTTTAGAGCTACAAATCATAAATTACCCATACAAACGGGGAAGTGGTTAGATATAAATGGAAATCAAAGATGATGGAATATTTGCAGCTCTGATATTGGAGTTGAAGGGTCTTATAATCTTATATGTCCTGCTTTGAATGATATTATGCGACATTATATACCAGAACATTTCGTACTAGACTTAATGCTATCAAATTTCATGATCTATTTGAATCCAAAAATGAAAAAAAAAACTACTTTTAAATACATACAATTAAATAACGAGAGTAGACGCCCCCGTTTAAATGTATATAACCTATTATTGTACTTATTCATCATTAAGATTATGATATCTATTAATATGGAAAAGAATTTGATACATCGACAGAATGGATTAAAAGTACAGTGTATAAGAGAAATATCAAAATCCCGCATTAAACATATAAAAATAAAAGTGTGTACCGTCTATCCTTCTGTGTTTAGTAAATCAGAAGTGATAAAAGAATAAAATGGGTCAGATGAAGAATGTGTTTTGGTTCCAGCAGACAAGCTTGTAACAACCATAGTTGCTAACTCGCATGATTCTGTCGGGTTACACCCGATTTGTTGACCCCTTCCGGGTAATCCGATTATTTTTTTATTACCCGGCATGCCATATTTTTCATCCGATTTCTGGATTTGGTTTTGTAAATTAGTTCGCGTGAGAAATTTCCAGTTTGCAACAAAAGCTTTGATGTAAAACGTATACGATACCAATTTTGATGCACCAGATGCGCATTTCGACAAATAATGTCTCTTCAGTGATGCTCAACCGAAATGTTTGAAATCCGAAATAGCAATGAAGTTTTAGAGCTATTATAGGGAAAAACAGTGTGCCAAAAAAGTGGAGTCAAACTCGTCTAAGGATAAGAGATATGCGTGAGGGAGATACCCCTCAAGTTTGATAAGAATTTCTAAATTTTATAACAGGAATTAAATATACATCCGTATTTTCAAGCTAGTAACAAAGTACTTAGCTACCCGGCTGTAGAGACCCTCGGAGACTAACAGTCCACCAGCAGAGGCCTCGACCCAGGGGTCATAATGTAAAACTTAATCGGTACCAATTGTGATGCACCAGATGCGCATTTCAACAAATAACGTCTCTTCAGTGATGCTCAACTGAAATATTATCTAAGTAAACAATGCCAATAGGCATGTACATTACAGAGAACCAGATGTTAACAATTATTTGCGAGTTGTTTCGACAAATCGGCGATTAAAGTCATTATGTAACATGGCTTCCACCAAGAGCAGACCCTTATCAGGACCAGCAGAGACGCCAACAAAAACAAAACCATACTTGGTATGTTTCTACCTACCAACAAATCTGGGAAAATTACTTTCCATGCTTAAAAAAAGTTATTGACTGGGGGCAGCATGAAGCTTATTGTCAATTGTGTATCTCGCACTTGTCTATTAGGTATGGATCTAAATGTGATCTGACAACACATGCTAAAAGGCAAAATCATATAAAAAAATACTTGACACAAAAGTCATACAATTACTGTCGTAATTCTTGCCATCATCTTTGAATTGTTGACATTGTAAAGGATATGCACACTGAATTCGGATCTGAACTATACAATGAAACAGTAAGTGCCCTCTTATGATGTAAATTGAATAAATTATGGTCTGCTTTGTATATATCAGTCTTGAAAATTTAAAATTTAAAATGTGCCACTATCAGTTACAATGCATCTCTTCAATAAAATAGAACATATTATATACATTTTTGTTGCAAATATTTTTTAAACATCAACACTTATAACACATGCAATCCTAACAGATATCTAGTGAATGCCGTTACACAATGTGACCATATTGTTTGCCTTCCAGAGAGGGTCATGGCCCTCTTTTTGAATGTTGGAGGTTGGGAACTATGGTAACAACATTATCTTTATTTGCAAGGCTCATTATTACAACTGTATTGTATACGAACTCTCTGACACACATGAGAAGTCGACGATGGAGAAGCCGAAACAATCCCGCCTGTAAAACAAGCCGAGTTGCCAGTTTGACGCTAGTATCTACCTTTAATAAAATACCCAAGCATGAAGCAGAAGTGGACGACCCCGTGGTGTCCCCAATTCCGAGCTCACAGGAATACATCGAATCGACATTGAAGTTCCGATTTTTCAGTCGACCTTTGGAAGCCCTCCGTGTTACACGGAGTATACAGGTGTATTCACTGAAGACAATATAATGTACTGTACATTTCTGGTAAAATATTATTAAGATATTGATTATATAAACTATAGAGATATGCATTTCCACTGGCAATTTTAGATTGTTTTAATGAGGGGATTTCGAGTTCCAACTTCATTTGTTTCAATTCTTTGTAATAGGGGTAATTCATATTGATACAAATTTCCGTTGGGTTTTCTACGGTAGATAATTTAATTTAGCATGATTTATGTTTGTCTTAGTAGGGTAGTTATGATTTGTTTATTGGTTTGTATGTTTCATTGAGAGTATCAATGATACATGTAACTCAAGTCTATGTGACATTTTATAACAATGATGCCTTCACCTCATATTTGAATTTGATAATGTACACATTACGCAACCCGACGAGTTAGATAAATATACTAGGTGCAGTTTAATGCAAAAGGAAAACAATCGGTCAACGATGTAAGATAACTGCGTTATGTTAGCATTAAATTGGCGCATGTTAAGTTTCTTTTTTTTTTTCTTAAATATATTGATACAAATCCCCCAAAATCCACTTCATTTGATTCCAACACCATCTGAATTCCACTGATTTATCAGGACTTGTATATACATGAATTTTTGTAATAGATTTGACGGTATTTTGTAATTTAGAATGTTTCTTGTGCTGTACTTTTACAAGAAATGTCTTTTAAAAATCTACTAATTACAGGAAGAATAGTCACAAGATGAACTTTTTACGCATCGAAAATATCTATTTATTTCGAAATAAGTTAGTAACCACTTAACATAAAGCGAATAACAACACGAATAAAAACAATGCATTAAGTGAACTAGAATTAGAATCCAAAGACAGTTTCCACAATTCCTAAAAATAACATCTTTAACAACACGAATACAACTCTTTTTTCATTATATTCAATATACGACCCCGGTAGTTTTCGAATGTATGCACTAAACGATTTTGACGATAAAAGGAAAACCTGATACACGCAAAAGACGATACACGATATACCTAATATACGCAAAACACGATATACCTGGTATACGCAAACACGATACACGATATACCTGATAACATAGGATAAACGCATGATACGTGTTTGTGTATGTTTACCTTGACTGCAGCGAGGACCTTGATATCCCGGCATACACCCCAGACATTGACCCGTAATGACGTCACACCTTTTCTCTTGACATCCGTCAGGACAGGGTTGATCACAATTAAGTCCATAATATTTTGGGTCAGGGCATCCTGTATTAGGAGAGAGACATTCAGTCATTGAATTATCTATTTCACACGATCAATAATTGGAATTGAGAAGATAATTCAGGAGACTATATTAAACTCACCATAAACTTCCACTTCACACAGTTCATTGTATGCTTTCGGCCAGTAGTAATCAGGATAGGTAACACCCCGCCTCCGTTCGTTGTAGTATATCACATATCGTCCATGAACAGAACAGTTTATTGTCTGGTTCTCTATTGGTGTACCCTCCGTAGTCTGTATATCATGGAAACAAAGATGGCCGTCATCCTTTGACGTAGTGTTGGACACATAGAGGAAAAATCCAGCAAACCGCGTAGTGTATACACTAGGAACTGAAAGTACATAAGATGAAATCGGATCTTACATAACTGATGCACATATTTGTATGAAATACACGATTCGCCAACTTTACGATGTTTTCACCAACGTCTCTGGATCTTTAGCTCGTGTTTTAATACAGTCAGATTTATAATAAAATATCATAAGTTACTTGTTCAATATCAATGTAGTACATTCAGCGATAAAAGTTCTGCCACGATTTACGTCTTGGTATTTCGGACTGACACCTGGATTTTGAAAATGTCCATCTCTTCGATTGGCGAGTAAAATTTATCCCAGCCTGTACTTGTAAGTGAGAGGCCACTGACAGATTTCCAGCTGCCTGCCCACAACTTTTATACCGTTTCAAATACAAGTATAACCATAAAGAAATTCGTCGTCACAAACCATCTTTAAACTGACATTTACACATGCAATGTTTCGAAAATAAAATAACTTAATTATGATTGAACGCCCTAAATTTATAGTCGGCAAGAATGTGTACCTCTAAATACAGCCATTTTGGGTAAAATATTTGGAGTTTTATTAAATTTATTTTGCAAATTTGTGGCGAAAAGGGGGGGGGGGGTCTAAATCTGTCCTTGCAATTTCTGTTATGACACGATACGTGCCTATACATAATCAAGTACATTGCAAGGGGGCTAAAACGAATAAAAGAGGGAAGATACAGAGACGTCAAAAGCATTCTATTGGAGGTTAAACTTACCTTCCCCCAGAGAGTACATTTAACAATATGCCCCCCCCCCCCTCCCGCGGGATCGCACAGGTCTATGAAAAATAATTTATATCAATCGAGCAATATTGAACAAAATTAATTTTTAAAAAAAAATAAAAAAAATTAATTACCTATTTTTCTGCATTTTAAACATATCAATTAATATTAACAATTCCAGCTTCATGCTGCAGTGTACAAATGATTTGCACACAGAATTGAACAGGTCCAGGTACTTTGGAGAAAGTTACCCAAATATTGCAATCTGGTTTATTTTTGAAAGAGTCAATTGGTATTGGTGAAATAATTTTAGCCCCGATAAAACAATGAGAGTGTTGATTTCCTAATTTAATTTATTTTTTTTTTAATTTTGGAAGGGGGGAGGATGTTATGCAAGATCTTTACACGTGTCGATCCTCGTAAAAACCCGAGCTTTGAGTTGATGAGATGCCATCATCTCTTGAGAATCAGAAGTTCTGTTCTGATTTCATACAAAATATTTATGTCAGTCGTTATTGGAGACATATGTAAACAAATGAATGTCTGCTTGATTTCCAATTTAATTTTTAACCCACCCACCCCCCCAAAAACAACCCACACCCGACTCGATCAAGAAATTCGTTTTTGTTTCCATTAACATTTCCTAGCTCTCTCGTACAAATGATTTCAACTGTTTTCGATTTTGAACAGCACCCATACTAATATAACTCTTATAATATATGCGCAGTCAGAGTGTGTTACTACCCGGAAGTTGCCATATTCACACTAAATGTAAGAATACAAAGCGAGATAACTCACGTTTTCGGAAAGGCCTATACTTGGGGGATAATGATTTTTTACCAATGAATCACAAATGTGCACGTTGGTTTTTGTATTGGGGACAAAATTAAAACAGAAATAACGTTAAATGTAAGGTAAAGTGATAGTAAATTATTTTTCATTAAACCCTAATGTCGCAATTTTTATCATAACGGAATGTTAAGTAGTCATCTATATTTTATAGGGTTATTGAACTTATATTGGTGAATATTGGCACAAGTTGATTGTAAAAATGCACGAGCTTGCAAGTTCAATAACCCTTTTATTATATAGCTAAAGTATTTAATTGTTAAATTATATCCCCTTTCACTCAAAATAGACGAGAATTCATTAATATTAGCATCTAAGGTGAAAGTGTGCAATATCAGCATTCATTTCTTAACTGTTCAATATTAAACTCGTCATTGTTTTGTTTACGTCGTTACGGTAAGAGCAATATTCAACGTTCATACTCGGAATCTTTCGTGAGCATACAATTTACGCAATGCAATGTTAGCTTTCAATAAATTTTCAGGATATTAAACGCTAACATTCTCTAGATTTCACGCAGATAATATACATCTAATATACTGTCTATTAGCTATATAATAAATCAACATACTCAAGCGGTGGTCTAGAGGTTAGAACGTTCGCCCCGCATGCGAAGGCCGGGATTCGAATTCCGTCCGCGACAGATATAAGTCGTTAAGTAGTGGATTATTTCATATAATGCATTTAAGAGAAACTTCGTGTCGGGATTTATATGTAGAATGTCATCGCTGTTAAACTGCAAGAGAGCAATCCTTTAATTTGTACCAAATTTTCTTCAGTCACGATCACTGAAAGTTCAATTCAATAATTACCTAGATATTGAGTGCGTAACCTTGTTAGTATTAGAACTAATCATTGCAAAATATAATTAGGTAAATAGTGAATAAAATAATCAACACTTACTTGGCTTATTGTCCGTCCTATAGTAAATGTTAATGTGACTGATGCTGACCACACTCCCAAGGTCCACTCTCCACGTTGCTGTTGTTTGTCCAGTATTAGATTGAGTGCATTGGTGTCCTCCTCCTGAGCGGTCAGTGTATTTTCCGTCAACTGCCTTCGCTGCTCCCCAGTCCACTTCTTGACCAGTAAAATCATGTTGCTGCCATGCTGGTTTCCGCAGTGCTAGATTTTCTGGAAAGTAACAAAATTAGTAGCAAAATGCAACTGTAAATGTAATGGTCTTAGCTTTATATTTCGAATATTTCATGCTTTAAAATCAACATCAGATCAAAATGTGTGGACCATTATATTGAATGTGCAGTATGCTCCACTCGTGTGCAAATTGCAATTTCAAAAAAATAAAAAACAAGAGGCCCAGGGGCCTTATAGGTCACCTGAGTATCATGTAACAACCTTCCAATGTTTGAATTAGGTTTGTGTTTAAATATAAGAATTTTACTTTTGGATGGAAGAAACATTGAATAGCTATGTGGTCATGAAGTACATGTGTCATTTTTATGTTCAATCAAAAATCCTTTTAAAAAAAACCTAGGTCTGAGACATCATAAAGAAAACGGTTATTTACTCCTTAGATAAAATCTATATAAGAAGATTTTCAAAGAATTTCTACATTTTCACTATATGACCAATAGAGCCCCACCCTAACACAAGAACCCCTGCCCCAGGGGCCATGAATTTCACAATTTTGGTAGAGGGTTCAACGCTCATTATAATTATGCCCACAGTTTGTCTCCTTGATGTCCAGGAGTAAAGAAGATTTTTTAAAATTACACTCATTTTGATAGTTTTTGCCCCACCCCTAAGACCCCAGGGGGGCAGGGACCACGACTTTCACAATGTATGTTTCCCTCCACCCACAGATGCTATATGCCAAAATTGGTTGAAATTGTTTCAAGGGTTTTAGAGAAGAAGCTGAAAATGTTCAAATGTTAACGCACGACGAACGACGAACGACGACGGACAAAAACAGATAGCAATAGGTCACTTGAATGATTCAGGTGACCTAAAAGAAACTTTACTATATTACAAAGACTAATCATACATTGTACTGGTAACATTGGGATATTCCACTATCATGTAACCCGACCGAATGGTATCAATGTTAAACCAGCGAACCCCCCCCCCCTCTCTGATATATTCCGTCAATCAAAGATTTTTCCCACTTCCAAGTTTTCTGAGTAAAACTAAGTAAAATATAATTTAAATGTGTGTAACCATGTTCATCAAACAAGTTGGTCTACCTTTTATCACTTGAAACTTATTACCACATTCCATACTGTATGTACACGCAATAATCCCATAGTACTCTTAAGGAGAATGCTACACCATGGAAATATGGTATGGATGACAAGTGGGGGATTTGTGCAATGATGAATTTAAACTTAAATTTTTAAAACCTACTTCATTTAGTCAAAAACTAGTTTTAGTACTAAGCAATTATTACAAGACCCGAAGCTTCTATCTACAGACCAGCAGTCAACCAGCTAACTGAGTGAGCTATTCAGGTAAGTAAGTTGAAAATGAGGACCTCAATTCACTTATTCTAAAAGGCTCTAAATACAGAGAACCTCGGTCTTTCAATTGGCGACATAATTTCAATTCTATTATGAATTATGTCGAGGATTATGCCAGACGATGGGCTAAATATGAAAAAGAAGAACTTGATACATTGTCAAAATGGGTTAAAATTGAGAACTCTTTGCACGGCAGGCATCAAAGTTAATACATTGGTACATCGTAAGAAGCAAATGACAGCTATTGGTTTTGAGGTCAAAGTCCAAGCGTCAAACTGGACATAGAAAGATATTGTCCGCTTAATATCTTGGAAACTCTTTGTTTGACAGACATTAAACTTGGTACACTGGTACAGCTTAAGGAGTAGATGATGGTTCCTATTGATTTTGAGGTCGCATGGTCAGAGGTCAAGGGTCAAACTGGATAGTATCTGCTTAATATCTTGAATTGGGTTCGCACTACTATCAATTAAATGATGCATGTCTATAACCCTTTTCAATTTTGCCCAACGGGGGTATATGTGTTTTACAAACAATTCTTGTTATAGATACACTGTGGATTTTTATATGATAACAAAAGCTCTTTGGGTTATTAATTTTAAAAATCCTATCAACTGTTTTATTGCCTTTGTTAGTAAGTCCTGCTGCTATATTACAGTGTATTAAGGATTTGTTCTTGGCACATTGATTTTGACGACGGATAATTTCATTTACCTGATCAAGATGTAGGACTCACGGCTTATAGGCGTTGTGAGATTGAGCAATGTTCGTTACCTTCATCTTTCATCGAAGATGCTTTATTTATTAACAGTAAATATTTTCATCCATTTGTCGATTTGATATATTCATGTGATCTCGAAATAAAAGACACCAGAGTCCTTCAAATTTGAAATGTACTTAAATATTTCTTTGAAAATAAATATTAACGGCTTCTCCATCGTCGGCTTCCCGTGTTTATGTGGTAGTGTTCTGTTGTCGGTTGCATATGGTGTTTATGCCACTCGACAAATTCGATGCCCGGGAGCTTGTTCTGCGTGTGATCAGTTTTTAAATCAAGGCAGGCTACTGACAACAAAATGATGTTACAGGGTGTCATTTACAGTTAGCATTTCGCAAATAACATGGTCGTTATAATGGTCTTGTTTGCCAATGTGACCTATCATGGAGTTAGTTGGTGTTTGGCAGGTTTCATATCGATTATTGGGCCATTATTGGCACAGTGATTTTGGCGACGGATTGTTCCGGATAACATCAATGCAGATCTTAAACTCCCGATGCGTGATCGGTACCTAATCATGAATAGGCTTATTCTTCGCCATGTCCACACATCTTCTTTTAGAATAAAGAAATTAGGTCTCTTTAATATAACTAGATTTCAATGTTCGACATTGAATTCAATATCGAATGAAGCTCGTGAATGTCAATTATATAATGTCAACAATATCATGATATAGAAACACATTTAATTCCTCATGCTAAGAATTATTTTAGGTGATATGTAATGCACAAGTAAAACTAATCTCGTAAATCTCATAAAAAATATCAATACATATTTTTGTCAGTTTTCAAACTTACTAGTTTTGTTGAATTGCTACGTGACTATGGGATTTGTATATAATACTTTAACAAATACAGATTAAGCAAGTAAATTTCACTAGCGGGTTTTTTTCGGGGGGGGGGGCATTTTGAATTTTTGTTTTCATTTTGTGTCTTCCTCTTTGAAAATGTGCAAGAGTTCCTGAATCAACAGGATATCAACTGTGAATCATTTTCTAAAATATGGTGTTTTTGTTTTGTTGGTGGGTTTGTTTTTACTGTTCTTTTCAATGTCCTCAAACACGGAAGGATGCCTCTGTTTATCTACATTTTCCACATATAGAACAAATAAAGACAGAACAATATGAAGAAGCTCCGATGATAAATTTTCTTCTTATATCTAACTTGAAATCGACTTATGTAAATGTATCTATGTAGATTCACTAACGTTTGAGAACGTATGTTGGTGCAATTACAGAAAAATGCTTATGTGATACATGCTAATGTAGAAAGGGTGTGACCGGTCAACAGGGGATGCTTACTCCTCCTAGGCACCTGATCCCACCTCTGGTGTGTCCAGGGGTCCGTGTTTGCCCAATTATCTATTTTGTATTGCTTGTAGGAGTTATGAGATTGATCACTGTTCGTTATCTTCACCTTGCATAGATCCGACAAAGGGAGAAAAAGTGCAATTAAAATTTTTGTAAGCTCGGTATATATTTGCTACAACATCACGATATGTGGTCATATCATCCGAAACCCCACTCCTTAAAATAAAGGGATTCTAATTTTTGAAATTCCCCAATCTATCACATAAAACGTTTTGGAAATTGATGATACGATGTATGTAAACCATGTCATCTCCAAACACTTACACACATAGATACATGTATCTGTAAGTGATAAACCGGAAGTGCAACTGGAATAAATATTCCCCACAGTAAGGAATGGAAAAACAATGCGATGTGTGATATAAAGTGATTTATAAAAGGTATGAAATCCTCAAATGAAATACACTCTCATGCATCTCCACTTTTTATATTCATGGTTATTTTGAATCCATCATTCACAGTTAATATGAATAATACGGGAAATATTTAGTTGTCGCACGCGCCTGATTCCACCTTTTGTATGTCCAGGGGCCCATGTTTGCCCTTCTATTAGTTTTGTATTCTTAATAGGTTGTATGAGATTGATAACTGTTCGTAAATCTTTATATGTTCATGGAAATGGATTACCATATTCCTTTACAATATCAATTCACATTCAATATGAAGTATTAATGAGAGAGAGAAAAGGAGAGAAATAGAAAGACAAACATATCATACGCTGTGGTGTATATTAGACACAGTAGTATCTGACAGATGATGGTTACCATGGTAACATTTCCTCACTCTGCAAGAAAAGAAATCTTTCAACACCAATCACGACTATAAATAAAACAAACTAAACTCCCCATGATTTTCGTCGTCGTTTATTTCATTTCTCTAGAGCCGAGAATACTTCCTTAATGTGTTTATTTCGTGATATCAAATATACCTGTGTTTACATATACAGATTTTTTGTCAACGTATAATCCTTTACTAGTTGAATATTCACAAACCCTCAAACACTTGATTGCGTCTCAGAGACTTGTTTACTTGTTTGGTATGGAAAATTATTCGGAATAAATTTCTCACCAAAACATAAGTACATGTATATATGTATTCAGTGATTTAAAAAAGCATATAAACAATGGAAGCAATGGCTAATTTCTGTACAATAAACATATTTCATAAGTTCCCTCCATCATATATTCCTTTTATTCCCTACATACGTATACTTCTCTATTATTTTCTCTTTGTACGTCTACATCATACATGTATATGCAATTCAAAGAAGGTGTTGCACGTCTCGTGTAAATTTTCCTCAAGGTGTTGCATGAAAGATCGAAAAATTTAAGTTATTCAGATACATGATAAAACCAATTGGAACGTATGTCTTGATTCAATAATTTTTGAAAATAAGTTTAAAAGATCATTATTGACAAAAATTAGCCAAACTATATTGAGTTTAAATCAAGTAATAAGAGATTCATATGATTTTTAACGTTAAAATGGATGGATATCCTTTAATTTCAGAACAACTGCCTTCGTGAACCAAAATAAATTTAACATGAACATGTTCTTCGAGTTTTCCTCTAAAAAACTGTCGCCTTGATATTTTGTTTCACGAGGGCATTTTTTTGTAAATTAAATAAAAATCCAAACGACTTCACTAGTATTATTTTCAACTTCACCTATACGTTAATTTTTCATAGTAATGTATGATCTACTGCGTGGTTCAGTGCATAAGGTCGTCGACTCTTATATGTAAAGATGTTTTCTATTTTAAGAATGACCGTGTTGGGTGGGGAGTTGTATCACAAATATAAGAAATAATTTTAAATTCATGCAAAACTGCTGCTTTTGTACCGATTAGACTGGATATAACCAGATAAGATAGGCCACATAGCAGGACCAAATGCACAATATTTCGTGAAAAACGTTTCAGATTTAGAAATATAATGATAAAAACGCCAAAAACATATTTTTACACCAGTGACGATATTTTACAGCAATTTCTCATTTCTGTCTCTAAATCTCTTTATTGTGGCGGAGTTTTAAAAAATGCTTATAGTTGTTAGTATCTTGCAATCATTAAAAAAATGGCGACATCAATTTTAGGTGGCTTACAGATTGTCTAAGAAACATGGGTTATCACCAATATAATTTTTCCCGAATCGGAACATAACGGAATTATTCGGTATTTGTATTTAATTGGCATAAGAAATACCCCAAGAACTTTGAGAATATAAACATCATCAACATTGATTGTTGGCTTATACATTCCAATATGATATGCTTGGTATTTGGAGCACAATGTCATTTTATAGGTGATGTACTCAGAAAAATACCAACATTTATTCTAATACTTGCTGAGAAATAGGAACACACAATATCAGTCGTGGAAGCTCAGTGGCAGACCATTCGCCCGGTAACCAGGAGGTCGCGAGTTTAAACCCCGCTCATGCCATGACCGAGTCAAAGCTACAAGACGTAGACATGCATATGTTCCTTTCCTCTGGTTGTCCTATACTCTTGATTGATTTTGCATTCCTTATAGGAATTATGAGATTGATCACTGTTTGTTATCTTTACTTTTTATTGATCATAACAAGAAGGTCCCGCGTCACGGCGGACGTTAATACATTAATGGAACTTCAATACTACGACCTTAAGCACTTCGTGCACCACTGTTGTCGTCTCATTTTAAGTGAAAGGTTTTCGAAGGAGCATAAAACAAACATACAAGCAAAACATAAAACATATCTATATCGTAGAAGTCAAAATATTTACCCCCTCTCTCATAAACTCGCCATATCTTCAAAAGACCTTATCTCAAACATATCCACACATGCCATTTCTCTCTCTCTCTCTCTCTCTCTCTCTCTCTCTCTCTCTCTCTCTCTCTCTCTCTCTCTCTCTCTCTCTCTCTCTCTCTCTCTTTCAATGATTGACCGATTAGGCATTAAAGAAATAGTCAAGATATTCAGGACTCTGCAACTGAGCCATACGAAGCTGGTACGTTCAAAAACTTGGTGGACGTAATTCTGTGTCATTGTATCAACTTTTGCCCTAAGAAACGCCCTTTTCTTGAGCACCTCATTGTCATGAAATACAAAAACATTCGATCGTTTAAACAGGACATATAACTGAAGACATATTAACCCCCACCCAAGTAGAACATTCAAATATAAACTACAGTCCCCCTCCACCTCATAAAGAAAATCAAATTACTCAAACATAAACTACATCTATACATAACGTAATATTCAATTTCATCTTCAATGGGGAACCAAAATTTTGACGGAATGCTCAATACATAAGTCTGGATATCATAATTATGTATATATTCCTATGTCCAGTTGTTGTGTATTCCCTCTATGCCCACCCCGCCCCCTGGACCGTGTTTTATAGTAGTAGAGAAAGGTAGTTGAATGCAATTGTAAGGTGATGAAATGGATATAAGTAATCAACATTTTTTTTTTGCTTGTCAATTGAAATGTTTTCGCAAGATCAACTTCTCCAGCTGCCCCCTATCTACTTGCCTATATTCTATCTCAAACCTTAAATGACATTATGAAATAGAAAAAGTAATACGAGTAAAGCATATAGCAAAATAGCATTACAATGTAACATTATCCTATTTAAAAAAAAAACAACTCTTAAGTAACATATTTTTAATTTCGTATAATGCAAGACAGTCAAACAGTGAATAATCGTCCTAGGCACAAGATCCCACCTCTGGTATGTCCAGGGGTCCGTGTTTGTCCATCTACTTCCTTTATATTGCTTATAGGGGTTCTGAGATTGATCACTGGTCGTTATCTTCACCTTTCATTACAAGGAATACATGTATATTAATCCCAATCTTAACTACACATTATCAGGGTTTTTTCACAAAAGAAAAGTACATTATTGTTCCCCAAGGAACGCAATATTTTGTGAACATCGTATGTACAGTAGAACACTGTCGGTTACGATAAAAAAATAAACAGCTGATGCATTTTGCACCACTTTGTACCACGTGCATTTTCATGGCATACTGTACGCGTTTTGTATATTTATAAATACTGTACGTAAAATTTTATATTCGTGGATTAAAATCGTACACTTTCTTTACAAACTATTGTTTTACCCATTCAAAATATGAACGTCCACTATATATCACTGATGTGCGTACGCGCATTGGTTGCGATTAGCCTAGGTGAAACATCGTCGTCTGTTGTTGATATCACATGTTATTTTATGTTTAATGAAATGTATCCACATAGTTAATATAATGGTAAAATTTTCAACAAATACATTGTTTGTGAAGTGCTTCATTCATCATCATATAAACTATTCAAATGTTGATCATCTACCGTGTAACATGAATTATCATTAAGCGGTGGTGCGTCCTATCTATACACCGTTCTCTTTACACTGGCAATAACAACAAATATGAAATCACGTCTGTAAGACTGGCTTAAATTCATCCGGAATTTTTTTTTTTATTATTATTATGTTTCCAATAAATCTCAAGCCCTTTAAATGAATATCCGATGAGCATATATTTTTTGAAAACACATTTACTACCCTAATGATTCCCGTTTCCTCTTCAACTGCCAAGAAGTGTGCATTTCATCACCTGAAATTACGTCATGATGACAATTCTGTAAGCATCTTTCAATTGATATTTTAACCGTTCTTCCATCGTCTTCCGTGATGAAACTAACAGGAATTGTCAGTTTTTTCGTAAATTTTCAATCCATATAAAAAGTATTCGGGACGACGACGAAAGAGGTGTTAAAATTCAGTGGTTTATCCATACAAAACAATAAAAACATCATAAATTGTTTCATGACCCTTACTTTATTTGATTATGTAACACGCATGCGCATATATGAGTTGATTTCCATATGTGTTTGTGAGTAACTACCTGTATGAGTTACTCTTTTAAAAATTAAAGAAGAAAATATCTGCAACGCAAACTAATTTTTCCCCATAAAAACTTGGCAGAATTTCGCCAAAACCGCAAGTAATTCTATGATTCAATAAATTAATGAAAATAATATTGATAGATTTCAATACATACAATTACAATTTATCATGTTTCCCCGTGAGTTCTCAGTTAATCACGGTCATTTTGACATGGGATATAATCGCTAGGGCGCCAATGATAATACAACAATATATATATATATATATATATATATATATATATATATATATAAATATATATATACATTCAAAATATATAAAGACAGGTTCACACCGTTCATGTAAGATATAAGTAAATATTCAACAGTTTTATCCCACGTACTCCCGTCATATGTTCATAAATCATTGAGACATTAGATTGCATTCAAAATAACAAACACACTCATCAACGGTCAGCCTTGTGGACAACAAAATGAAATACATTGGACGTTCGACGTCAAAACTGTACTGCATTATATGTGAAGGTTCATCATGGAAAACTAAATACGGTGGAAATAAATGCAGTAAAAATAATATATATCTTCGTCTTAGACTTTTCCGGCTACGTTCTATGTGAAAGTTCATCATAGAAAACTAAGTACAGTGGAAATAACTGCAGTACAAATAACTCGTCTTAGACTTTCCCGGTAGATTCGGTATAATGGTGAAGTTCCTCATACGTGTTCGGTTTGGCAAGGTCTCCCAGTTCTGCATACGGGGATCCAACCCTGTTATTGAGAAATACACGTGGTACAAATTTCAGTTTCATTTCAGATTTTCTGAAAATTACCGATTCCATCCTTATGTTCATTAATTTAAGCAATGAAATAATTTGTTTAGTATAATGTGTCCTCTACCATAGTTCCAATATATTACTACAATGTTGGATAGTAAATACTATAAGGTAATCTAACTTATAAACCACTTCAATATTAAGCTCATTCCTTCAACAATTCAAGACATACATACCGATTTGAAACGCTTGGTATATCTGAGAATAAAATAAAATACGTTGACCCGAGTTTTAATGCGAAATGTTGATTTATAAAAGAAATTGCAGAAAACAAACGCAACGGCATCGGGACCTGATACTGCATTACATCTCAAATTCAAATGCATGCAGTAAACGTGGTATCAAAGTGACATTTTCGGCGTTTACAATTCTCAGAAATCACAACAGCTTTTACTACAGGTGACTGGAGACAATAATCAAAGTTCACTTGTCCGTGAAAGCATCTTTAAAAGGTTTTTCTGGAAACTGACACGCCGATCATTATGTTCCATTACACAATATTTAACCGTATGAGACGCATGCTTCATAGTCGTGATTTTGGGTGAGACACAAATTCTGAAGTACAATTTTTACTTTGACCAAACAAGCAAGTACTTTATTTTCATTTGTAGCAAATTATTTCATGATTTAAAAAATACGAAAGTAGAATTAGCATGTGGTATCAAGTTTTAAAATGTTATCTACCCTAACCCTCATATCAATTAAGAAACATTAATGTCCGCCTGATTAGATGAAGAAGCTGCAGATCGGTTGACGTTACTGTTTACCACAGTTTTGTGACACGTGTCAGAGATATGGTCAATCGTACACGTGATTAATAGCAAGTATCCCATATGTTTAATAATTTACAATACAAGGGGTCAAGTGCTCCTTCCATAAAAATAACATTTGTGCAATTTACATATCGCTGATATATTACATAAGACATATATAATTTACATGATAAGAAATAAATGTCGAAATAACATATGCCACTCCATGTTATCGAAATCAAAATTTAAAGAACTAACAACCATAGGACCATGACTTCACTTTGAAAGTTTCCAGATTTCGGAAGCATTCTTTTTTTCTTTTTTTGAGTTTACTAGGAAAATGGAAATTAAAAACAGAAACCAATGAGAATTTCATCTCTTATCAGTGAAAACGAATTTGCAGTCATCTCATGTTAAGGTTTTTATGAAAGTCCAGAGATCCTAATGGTATTTTTTCAAAGACAAAGTGTAGTACACATCCCCCTCCCCAAATTTCTAAATAAATGCATATTTTATTTCAGAATACCAGCAAAATGTACGAAGATATGTATGTTAATCTATATGCCTTTCAAGAAAAGTCAGAAATCAGTGTTAATTTTAATTCGTTTTCAAAATCATGAGTATTTTATAGGAAGAAAATATATTTCAGAGTGGTATGCATATCTACAAATTCAATGTGTATGTGTACTCAGTTTTATTTCCACTGCGTATTTCACAAAGCAATGCATAATTGAGCAACCCTTCTCCCTTATCTGAAGCTCGGAAAGTAAATAAACATTTCACATGTGAATAAAATGTAACACGAGTTGACGGTGAGTAACGTTGTGCAAGAATATATTATGTCAAGTGCTGAATTTGTGCAAATGTGGTTCTCCATTGTTTATAGCATCCCGTCACTCCACTTTCAGATCAAGCATCGTTTGAGATAACACGTTGTAAAGCAGAGTAAACAGAAAACAACGAAATATTAGTTTCATTATTGAACATGAACTATTTAGAATGTTAATGATATGCACGTGTACCAATTCATCAACAATAATCGCCTACAAGCTGGAATGCAGTAAGATAAAGTCTGTCAACTCTTTAAAATTATCCGTTTCGTGACAAGAGGATGCATTTACCTGAATTGTGAGCACTCCTTGTTTCACTTCTACAGGTTTCTCTGAAATCAATAAAACATACCTTGTGATGTATCCGATTAATGAACAACTTCTTTAACGTGTCTTACAGAAATGAAGTATACAATCAAATGTGATAGTTACCCTTTCTTTGCATATTCTGCTGAAATAACAATATCATAAACATGTATTAAACAATTGTCTATATGTATGTAATGGATACTGACTTATTTATAATGTGAGAACATTTTGAAGCTAATATACACAGGTAGTGTATATTACAATAGGACATTTGTATTGTTTTTTTCAATATTGATGATGTTGCTGTTTGTGTCTCTTAATTGATTTGTATGCGTGAGCATCCCCTGCGTAGGATCAGTTTCAAATTGAAGCAGACTACTGTCAAATAACTTGATGTTTCAGAGATTTTAAAAGTATCGTTTAAAGTAAACATTTCGCAAATTATATTGCACTTATAATGATCTAGTTTGCAAGTACAACCTCTCAATAATTCAAAAGTTGTCTGTTATGTTTCATAACAAATGATATGTCATTCTGTAAGTGAGTTTGATTGACGAGATAAAAGGCTGACAGCGGGTATGGCCGGTCAACAGGGGCTGCTTACTCCTCATAGACACCAAATCCACCCAGAGTTCCGTGTTTGCTATCCCTTCAATTTTGTATTTTCCATGTGATTTGTGAGATGGATTACTGTTCGTGATCTTCACTTTATGTTTGAAATTAATTTTCGCTTTTTATGTGTTTGTTTTAAGTGCTCAATATTAAGGAAAATCTGTGAAGGAAAGACAATCGACATTTTTATTATTGTTTCCTGTAATGTACATACATCTAACTTTTTATACTTACTCTGATTTCTCTTCCACATCAGGAAGTTGATGATACTTCCAATAAGCACTATAAAAATAGATACTACAATACTTATGATGGTGGCGGTGTTGTCATCTGTACAACTTGTAACGCGGGATGATAACTCTTCTGTAAATAAAGGTAATAAACTATTTCAGCAATAATAAATGATAAGACGCAATATTTAGAAGTATTAAAAGTTGCTGTACTTTGGTATTTATTGAAATAATTTATTTCAAACTATAGGGGAAGATAATACCTCTAAAACAAAACCGTACTAAAACAAATTAAGGCATAAATGTATCGAGGACGCATTATTTATATACAATGCTCATTTGCATTCATATGTCGTTTAAATGGAAAGTCGTGCAGAGAAAACGTCGTTTGTGATTACTGCAGCAGCAGCGGCTTTATTTTGGTCCTTTGTATCATTTGTATAAATATCAACTGAAGAATATTTGGATTGTTTTATTCAGAATAGTTTTTTTTAAACAACGACGTCTGTTTAAGATCTTTATTTTTAGTTTCAGAATTTGGTGCATGTATTTTTGCTTTAGTAATTTACATGGTGGTATTGCAGAACATAATGAGGGTTTTACGGTGTTCAAAGGCAAGTTAGAATCATGTATATGCTTTAACTTGTAGACCGATTCATTTTATACACTTCTTGTTTTTCTTATAGGAAAGGTGAAGATAACGAACACTGATCAATCTTACAAATCTTCAAACTATGGATGGAAAACGCAGATAGATACAGTGTTATCAGAGTTAGCTTTTAATTTAACATTGTATTGTAAGATAAATGCAGGGTTATCAGTATTAGCTTTTAATTCAACATTGTATTGTAAGATAAGTGTTATTCAACATAGATCGAGAAGTGGTTCGTTTGTCTGAATATAGAAATTATCTATAAAGATGGCTGATCATATTGTGTTTATATGTAAAACATTCAAAAACATAGACTTATAGGTGCGGGTAGTAATTTACCAAAGTTGAAATTTTCATGATCCCTGGTTTCAGGGTGGAACTAAATCATCATAATAGCTATCCCTTTTATCATTTCAAAAAACAAAAAACAACAAAAAAAAAACCAAAAAACAAAAAAACAGCAACTTGGATTTTGCTCATATTGTAGAACAGATGGCCGTCACTTATCAAACAATTAAGACGGAAAGATAGATAATTCTTTATTGTGTTACCTGTACCACAGAGAGGCCCGCTCCACCCCTCCTCACATCCTCCATCACATATCCCAGTGGTCTGATCACAACTACCATTTCTACCACAGTACACGGTACAGCTGTTCTCACAATTGATACCGAAATACCCACTGGGACAGTCTGGTGAATTATTATTTTGTTTACGTTAAAGCGTTATAACATTATAAATATCAAAGTTATAAAGTATCAAAGACGACTAAAGGTGTTAGTATATTCATACATGTATGTATTTTGCCGTTTCTATATTTTGTTCACATGGCAAAGCATTTACTCATGACAAAACATGAAATACCCCGTTTTCTGTCATCATTGTTTTGCAAATATACATGAATAAATACCTTAGATGAAAACAATTTCAAAATGTACAATACCTCAATTTTTGTGTATAAACACTCTTGTTATTCACTTTGTCACTGTGTTTACTCGCAAGGTATTAAATTTTGTGACGGTTACTTCGATGAACAAGTAACTGTACTTCATGATTTATACATATCTATTATATACCAATTGGATGCAGTCTTACAATATCTATTATATACCAATTACATGCAGTCTTACAATAAATGTATAATAAATATAAAATTCACTCTCCTTGCAATGTCCTCCCTGGTATCCTGAAGAACAGCCACTCAAACACGTGCCGTTAACATGATGACACTGTTTGTTGTTTAGACAGGAACCACATTTCTGTGTGCAGCCTGCGCCGTACATCCCACCATCACATTCTGGAAGAAACCATGTATACCAGAAGATACTGCCCCAAAGTATATTTTGCATGAAGAAAACATTATGAAGGTAATTCATTTCAAAATCAAGATATAATAATTTCCCAAAAATATACTGTCAAAACGGCATCAAATTATCATATTTTGTAGCAATATTCCATTATCACCTGGATATGGTGTTCATGTATCCTAGCTTATTTCATACGCACATAATTGCTCTACGTATGGCCAGTTTTTAAGTCGAGGCAAGCTTCTGATAAATGAATTGAAGCTACACTTGTTTTCAACAGTCTCGTTTAAAGTCTGCATTTTGCAAATCGTATTGTTAGGATATAGGGTTCACGGCGGGTGAGACCGGTCAACAGGTGATGCTTACTCCTCCTATGCACCTGATCCCACCTCTGGTGTGTCCAGGGGTCCGTGTTTGCCCAACTATCTATTTTGAATTGCTTACAGGAGTTATGAGATTGATCACTGTTCGTTATCTTCGCCTTGCGTTATAACAGTCCTATTTACCAACACAACTTGCCAATGAGTAAAATGTTATATGACATGTTTCACATCACTTGAGACTGTTCCCTTGTACCCTGATTTGATTATTTTATCACCGCCACCAGCGAAAAGATTATGCTTACCCCTCCTAGTAATCTTTTCCGCCATATTTTGAATATGAATCAAACGATAATATTTAGAAGCGGTTTCCCAAAATAAACATATGAAAAATTCAGTCCTCCTTTCACGATGTCTTTGTGAGATCATTATCATGATTTAAACACATCTGAGTCCCAACTATAAACTGATGTTGAAAAGAAGGAAATATTTTATCTAGTTCCATTTTGTTTTTCACTATTCCAATATTAGTTCTTTTCTAATAGGTACACGAACGAAAGATAACATTGGTTATATAACTTGAAATTTCTGATAATTATTAATTACCCCGCCATTGTAGAGAGTTGAAAAGCTGCAGATAGCAATGTTCAATCTCAAATGCTACAGAAATTGGAGAATCGAAAATAGGGTAATACTGTTCCCTGGAAATACCAAGGGATGTAACATTTAAAGTGGATGGAATTGAATCCTTTCCATGCAACGATACATTGTGCAAAGTTTAATTTGAATGTCCCAGTCGTTCCTGCTTGACATATAGCATTGGTTTCTCTTGGGTGATATTTTGTCAATTTTGTACACCTTAAAAAAAGATATCACCTTTCGACTGAAAAGATGTAAGTTCCCTTTACCAGAGGGTGCTTCATATTAAATTCCATTGTTATTGACCTAGTGCTTCTTGGGAAAAAAATCAGGTGTAAGATACTGTTATTTCGCTTTGTAAGATGGTCTGGTCTTAAGTCCCTTTACTCACATTTTAGTTATCCCATATTTGATTGCAATTGTGTAAGCATTTTTGTAACTGTGTTTATTATTTGAAATATTACCGACGTCAAAAATAAATTACGAATGCTAATGTGAGATTTAGGTGGACTAATAACAAGGTTATTTTCTTAAACATTATGAAAATAATGTAGCATTCGCATTTTTTGCTAAGGAACTTTGCACACATGTACAGGGTGTTTTTTTTACTCTTTAAACAGCACACGTACAATAGAAGCCAGAAAATATACCATGCATTGAATTAGAATTAACTTTAAAATCATAACATAGGTCTGATATTTTTTTTAAACATATCATCATCGTTATTCTGCATTATGCATAATGTTGTCCTAAATAAAACATTTTAAACTAGGATTTTAAACCATTTGGGTTTGTAAAACTAGATTCATTCCGACATACAGTTACCTCGCTGACATGTTGGCATCTTCCATCCCGGTTTACAGCCCCCGTCACACTCCCCAGTAAATCTGCTACAACGATTTGTCACTTTACAGTTCTCACTGCATCTCTGTCCGCAGTTCTTTCCATAAAAACCAGGTTGGCATGCTATTTCAGGCGAAAAGTAAATTGTATAGAAACGTATTTGTCCATCAAACATTGTAACATTAGGAAGGGTATCATAAAAATGTCATTGCCATCAAAAGATGGAAATAGCGAAGAGTGAGCAATCTCATAAACATTCTTTAGAAACACAGCTTTTTTATAGCTGGACACGCACGGCCCCCTGGAAACACCAGATGTTTGTGTCATATGCCTAAGAGGAGCAATTATCCCCGTTTGACCGGTCACACTTACCGTGAACATTATATTGATCAGATGAACGGAGTAATCCGTAGTCAAAACAAGTAATGTGAGTAAAGGACGGACTAACAATTGGTATGTAATGATTCAAACAACATTGACTTAAACGACAGGTGGTACTTGCAAATACATGCACATTATGTATTACATGGTTTAATTCTTACGCAATTAGTAAAATGTACTATGATTTTGTTGTGATCTCCAATTTATTGACAAGAAACATGTCAGACACTTATTGACTTAGCATAATACACTACGTGAATAGCACACAGAAAAAGTGCAACATTGTATAATATCACCTGATTATTTGGACAGGGTCAGTTAGTGTACAAACAATTTCGGTATAATGTTTTAACTTTAAATTTATAAAGACCAAACTGTACAGAACAGTCCCGTGTCATTCGATATCTGACACATTGGACAATTTTAGACTAATTACTTTGTATCAGAGAACGTGTTCAATAAAAATAAAAACTTTCTTGTTTCTCCATCCGTTTTTTACACATCAGTAACTATTAATAAATCATCACGAAAAATTGAAACAATGACGATTATAATTACGAAATATATTACAACCATTGGAAATGTTAGATGAATAATAATTATTTATTAATGATCGTAAATGGTGGGAGAAGGGATCTTTCATTGAATAAGAAGTATATAACTATTATAATTGTAAATCTCCATACAATAATGGACCTCGTCAAAATTATTTTAAGTATAATATTCAACACCGAGGCAATGTTATGCTGATCGTGGTGTTAACCAATCGCAACTTCTCGGGTTGGTTTGCCGCTTGCCGGAAAGGTCCAAGAATATGCGATTGGTTGTAGACCTAAGCATCTGTGATGTTACCTTATTTTTTTTTGGGGGGGGGGGGCTTCGTTTTGGTAGTTTCCATTAAGTAGATTGGAGACTAAAACCCCCGACTTCATAAGAGTGATATTCCCGAGAAGGACATTCAACAATAACCAATCAATCAGTCAATCAATAGGAAGCCGGTCATTTTAACTTAATGTTGTTCATTCTTAATTCTACCATATCAATGACATGATCGGTGAATAAGACAACATATTTGCGTTTCATAACATATCTATAAAGACGTATGAAATCTGATAGCAATAGCGGTAGTTTAGTGTATTTGGAAATGTGCATAGCTGCTTTAAGGTTTTTAAATTCAATCATGGATTCCAGACGCATCAGATGTTCGCATAACATAGGTATAAACCATTCCTTAGCAAAACGTTCGGTATCAAAAGGGAAAGTAATATGTCTTTCGGATATGACCTTGAAAACAGATACCAATGTCAAGAACATATCTGATATTTCTAAATGGTATAACACATGCTTATGAATACTGTACACCTTTAATTTATAAGAAATACTTTTCATGAACATTGTATTTCAAAGAAACAAGAAATGTTGAACTCACGTATCTGGCATTTCTCCCCATATACCCCAGCATCACATCCCCGAGGGCACGTGCCGTTTTGATAGTGACATGGCTCCCCATCGCTACAGTTCCCACATGATGACGAACATTCCAGCCCATACGCCTGTTTATCACATACTGAAAGTGTCAAAGGAGTTCGTAATAATCACATGGTAAAAAGTATAAAAACGCTGAAGCTGACACATGTAAAACAAACGTTCAATAAAGTTAACATAATCCGCAATTGTCTTGTACGTAAGTAATTGTAAAATTGACGATTCCTTTGGTGATATCAATGGACTCTTGTAAATCAGTGTAATTAGATATGCGACCCCCCTCCGTAAAAAAAAATCTAACAAATCTGTGACAACATAATAGTACATGTAACAAGCGAACCTCAATTTAATAAAAAAGAAAATATCACCAAACGAAAAAAAAAACAACTCAGAATAATATCATCTAAGGTAAAACACACTGCGACGTCATAGTACTTTTGTGTTCAGTTGCTATGATCAATAAAAGCTACAGAAGACCGGTAACACGGTCGGAATATTTCAATTCAGTATTGTTTAGAGTTTCTTGATTCTTGTGGTGCTTATCGCTAGGTTCATATACCACTATCTTTCAAATACCAGTTGCGTAAAGCACTTCTGACCCGAACTACTTTTGCTATCATCCCCGCGTCAATATCCCCTACTTTGCTTTCCTGTTTGATCAATAGGATACACGAATTATCAGTCTTTTTTTTTAATATCAACACAATTTATCGACTTTAAAATACAACCAATATACTAACTAATTTGTTTATTGGTTTATCAAACAGAAACCAATCACGAAAATGATCAGTTATACATGTATGGGTCTGAAAAGCAATACTGTTTACGCCTAACTATTTAAAAATAGTACCGGGACGTCTTACATAGAACAGTTGCGTGAGAATAATATGGCGTCCACTGACATAATGCATGGCGCATTTCATAGAAATATACACACTATCAACAAATACTCCTAAATTATTATTAGAAAAGTGGATAAAGAGATATGTCAACAATTATTGTCAACAAGGAACCATTCAGACCTGGTGGATCAAATATTGACTGCCTAGCAACCCGACCAGCTGTAATAACAGGAAATATTACATAGACAATATCTTTCTCCTCTGCATCCATTGTAGACGTAACGAATATAAACATATTTATCATGTCTACTCACTTTGTGTTGTAGAATGTCATATCACCCCCTCCAATGAGAAACCACGTGAAAGAGAATTTAAAAATATTGTAATTCCAATAACAAACAATTTTCACTAAAACCACTGTATTCTATAAATTAAAGTAGCAGAGTGGTTAGAGCATTGCACTCAAAATCACACGGCCTCTGGTCGGTGCGGGTTCGAATCCCGCTCGTGCCGGTAAGTGAGGTTGCAGAGTTTACTTGAGGAAGGTCGGTGGTCTCTATCCAGTTACATTGTATCTGGGTTCTCTCCTCCACCAATAAAAACTAGGCACATCAGATAACTGAAAAAAGTTGAGTGCGGCATAAAACAAATATCAGTCAATCATTAGCATATTTTGATTGATGGCATATGCATTGAAGAATTCAAACTCGTTTTCCCTGAAATTCAAACAATATTTTATAACATATTTTGAATTATAACTAAATCAACTGTGAAAGTAAAGTGTTGGAATTAATTTACGATCCAGTCATGAAAATATGAAAACAAATTCTAGGAATGTTCACTGCCTTACAGTTACAGTCAGATTATAGCCATGATCATAGAGTCGTGTCGTCGTACCGAGTTACGGCGGAGAGAGGGAGGAAGGGGGGATTGCTGATAGCAACCATGTTCATTCATAATTTTGAAATGAAATCATCAATATATTTTTGGACCATATCTTGTTTATAAATTGATGACTCTAATTTCCCATGTGCGATTAAAACTAGTCTATAAAAAAGGGTGATTCGAGTCATAGAATTGTTACATGCAGATCACCCATTATTTTATCACTATGAATAACTAAAATGTCAGCATAAAACATTAATTCAGGAAATTCCGATCTACTGAGGAAATGTTCAACCCATTGTAAATATTTTCTGCTAAAAAGTCGTCATCTATGACAGTGTGGAGTCGGACTGAAGACTGAACGTCTGAAGTATTTCTGGCGCACGACGCTGTGTAGAAATTGAATCAAACGTTGTTCCCGTTACGTATGATGAAAATGAACCCCTTGATTTTTTAAGCTTAATTTCTCAGGAGCCTACCCTAACCCCTGTTTGCACAACACACAAGAGGCCCACAACCCTTATCGGTCATCTGAATACTAGTGAAAAAGTATCAAACTTTCCATAGGCTATAAGATCTAGAAAAAATTCTGTTCTGAATATATAAGCTAAATTCTAATGTTCAGCAATACTATCAACCAAGACGTGTTCTTAAAACTTCACCGCCTTCAAAAGTGCATACATTGATGAAAGGCTTCAAATAATAGGTGTATTGACATAAAAACATCAAAAGATATGACTAATTTGGACTTATACTAAAATCATAACCCTCGGCTATGATCGCAATTCACCATTTTTGTACATCATGTTATGCTATTCCTAAGTATGCATTTATATTTCATACAGTATCAGCAAACTTACACATCAATACTTTATACTAAGTTTAGCCTACTCTGGGGTCAAAACCCTTACTCTGAGGATCATCAAACTTACAATTTGCTCTATCGACTTAGTTTCAATTTAGTATCAATAGCACCAGCAAAGATGCTATTTAAGGATTTTACACATTAGCATAATATAACAATTTGGCACCGCCCTGGGGTCGGAATCCCTACCCGGGGATTATGAAATTTACAATTTTTGGTAGAGACATTCCCTCTCTCCATCACCATGCATTTAATTTTTCTTACACATGTGCGGTTCTTGAGAAGAAGATTTTTGAAAATTGGTTGATTTGGGGCAGTTTTTGTCCCACTCCTAAGGCCACAGGAGTACATGAATCCTGAAATTTACAATTTATGTTTCCCTTGTCCCAAAGATGCTTCATACCAAATTTGAAAAGAATTGGACTGATAGTTATCAAGAAGTTAAAATTGTTCAATTGTTAACGCAGGACGGACGACGCAAGATGCATGACGACAGACGACAAGCAATGGCAATGGGTAACCTGAGTTTACTCAGGTCACCTAAAACGTATACTCTGTCAGACACCTTATGTATACGTGAAGTCAACAAGGACGTACACGAGTGGCAATTAGATTGGAAATAAAGTGCCGACAGTTCTAGCCTATTTGTAAAAATGTAGGATTAAAGTGTTACGGTCATCCAGTCTCTGTTAGTTTTAAAAGGTAAATATTAAATAAAACACAAACTGTTCAACTTGTAGACTTAATAAGATCATGAATTATTATTGTAAAATGATCAATGTAAGTACACACATAAACTGCATCATGTGTAAATATTTGTGCGTTAAAGACGTTTTTTTCCACGAGAAGGGGAAGGGGGTGGAGCACATTGACTCTGTGTCAAACTATGTGTTCTTTCCATACTCTATTAATAGGTTTCACTTCTCGTTAACACCTACCAATGCCAAAATCACAATAATTTTGAGAAAACAAACTTTGTAAACTTGTATACAAATAATCAACTTTACTTAATCAATGTATGGTGCAGAGGTATACGGTAAAATTGTTTTACCGCTTTTAAACATCTTACGAGTTTCATCTTTAATCAAAATAAAGCATTGATATGCATTTACCCGGTCTTTGCTGTTATCTTAACAACTTTAATAATTCTAATTCTTAAATTACTTTCCGTGTTAGCAACAACAGGTGTAGTTTCGTTACTTTGGTTATTCCCAGTTAAAAAGAATGGCGGGAAGAGAAATATCATTATTAGACTCGGAGAGATCTTGGTACTGCTGTAATCGGTGCGCTACGGAGCATTTCATCTGGTTGCTTGGATTACGTGTTTTGGGAATGACAGATTGATAACAGAAGTGTATCAAAGCTTCAGAGGGCCTACTTTGGAAAACAATAAACTCAGAATAAACGGTGAGTACCTTGACTACAGCGAAGACCTTGATAACCCGGTATACAGCCCAGACAGTGTCCCGTACTGATGTTACACCTCTTCTCTTGACATTTATCGGGACACGGTTGGTCACAATTCTTTCCGTAAAATGTTGGGTCAGAGCATCCTGTGTAATTAGATCATCAAATAGAAATATTCAAACTTTCAAAAGTCCAATTTTCATATTTATTAATCAAGGCATATAACACCCCAAGTAAAGACAAATTGAAACAATTCTGAAACTTACCATGAACTTCCACTTCACATAGTTCATTATATGCGTCTCGTGAGTAGTAGCTAGGGTAGGTAACACCCGGTCTCCGTTCGTTGTAGTATATCACATATCGTCCATGAACAGAACAGCTTATTGTCTGGTTCTCTACTGGAGTACCGTCCACATTCTGTATTTCATGGAAACAAAGATGGCCGTCATCCTTTGACGTAGTATTGGATACGTAGAGGTAAAATCCAGCAAATCGATTATAAAACACACCGGGGCCTGCAGATAAAATCGATCTTAGATAAGTGATATGCATATTTACATGAAAAACCAGATACGCTGCTTTCACGTTTTGGCAAATGAAAAACCAAACAAGAAGCCCACATGCATTATCAGCCATCTGAATACTAGTGAAAAAGCATCACTACTACAGAGGGCTATGAAATCTAGAAACATAATTCCTGTTCTGAATATCTAATTTAAATTCCAATATCCAGCAACATTATAAAACAAGATGTGTTCTTAAAACTTCACTGCCCTCAAAATGCTACATTGATGAAAGGTTTTACGTAATATAATAAGTATAATAATATAATAATATCAACATGAAAATATCAAAATATATGACTAAATTGGATCCATCGTAAAGATGTGAAATTCACCTTTGTGTGCATTCTTCTCTGCTCTTCTTAAGTATGCATTTAGATTGTATATAGTACCAGCAAACTTACACATAAATACTATATGCTAAGTTTGGTCCCATCATGGGGTCAGAATCCGTACTCTTGGGATCACCAAATTTACAATTTTGGTAAAGGACTGCCTGTTCTTTTTAAATAGCTATTTAGTTTCAAGTTCATATTAATAACACTAAAGAAGATGATACTAAAGTGTTTTACACATAGACACTATATTAGGTTTGACCACGTCCTGGGGTCAAAACCCCTACACTGGAGATCATGAAATTTAAAATTTGGTAAAGGCCTTCCTGATCTACATTACTATGCATCTACATTTTCTTAAACACGTGCGGTTATAGAGAGAAACTTTTTGAAAATTGGTTAATATAGGGCAGTTTATGCCCAGCCCCTAAAGTCCCAGGGTGCAGAAATCCTGGCATTTACAGCATTGTTTTATTCTTGTTACAAAGACGTGTTTAATACCGATTGTTAAGCTGTTCTTGGCACACTGATTTTGACTGCGGATAACTCCGTTTACCTGATCGGGATATGGGGTTCACGGCGGGTATGACCGGTTGACAGGGGATGCTTACTCATCCTAGGCACCTGATCCCACTTCTGGTGTGTCCAGGGGTCCGTGTTTGCCCAACTATCTATTTTGTATTGCTTGTAGGAGTTATGAGATTGATCACTGTTCGTTATCTTCACCTTGCATACCAGATTTGAAAAGAATTGGAATGATAGTTATGAAGAAGTTAAAAATCTATATTGTTAACACATTTAATAACTGACCAATTTTGATACAAGCTGATACCAAACTCCTATGACCCCAAGCTGATACCATACCCCTAGGGCTTCCGTGGCCGAGTGGTTAGATCATCGCGCTCAAAATCACACGGATGCTCGCCTCTGTCGGGGAGGGTTCGAATCCTGTTCGCGCCGGTAAGTGAGAAAGTTTCCCAGTTTACGTTCATAAGGTCGGTGGTCTCTTCCCAGGAACATTGTATCTGGGTTCTCTCTTCCAACAATAAAAATTGGGCGCCACCAAATAACTGAAAAATTGTTGAGTGTGGCAGAAAGCATCAATCAAACAATCAATCAACCAAACTCTTACCCCTGGGATCATCAAATTCACAGTTTTGGTAAGAAACTACCTGTTCTTTCTAAATACCTATTGATATTCAATTTAGTATCAACAGCACTAAAGAAGATGTCATTTAAGTGTTTACACATATACACTATATGTACGGAATGCGTACTCCTACTCGGCACTTGATCCCACCTATGGTGTGTCCATGGTTGCGTGTTTGCACAACTCTATTTTGTATTGATTATAAAAGTTATAAGATGAATAGATGTTCGTTGTCATGTACTATCATGTGGTGATCTGCATAAACACAATATCTAGGTACTTCTTTGGCCATCCAAATCACCAGATTTGAACCCTATCGAACATGTATGGGGCGAACTGAGTATACATTAATCAAATAGAACTGCAGCCTTAGACTTTACAACCACTGTACCTGGGGTAGAACAACATTCCTGGATAGTTTTAGAGATTTGCTTGCTTCAAAGGGGATGCGTTTTCAGGCAGATGTTAGTTGTCCTGGAAGACACACTTTACATTGAACTTGGAGGGTTTAAAACCCTTAATGACCGTAATTACCTTTAGTAGAGGCGGAGTGGTTAGAGTATTGCGCTCAAAATCACACGGCCTCATACCTCTGGTCGATATACGTACAGTATGGTGAAATGGATCGGAAGAGGAGTATACACATTTTACCATACATGGATGAAAGTGCTTATATATCTAGGAATAGAAAAGTTTACTTCAGAACGGGTGATATCATAAAATGACCATCTGAAGATTTTAGAAAGACGTCGCTTCAACGTTTCAGATGCGACCTGTAGTATATTACAAGGGATTAAAACACGCATTTTGTTGAAAATACTAAATTTTGCACATTGTTTAAGAAATTTGTTTTGCCATTTAGGGCTTTTCAGCCATAAGTTTGAATGAAATTTTCCTTGAACATGTTCTTGATCAGTCCTTGCATATTTAACTCACATATGATGATCAATATAGTAAAACAAATAATGAATGTAGTTGGGCATAACAAATAATACATCAAGAAATCCATAGTCAACCGGGGCTGAGTTTAACATAATTAGCAGTCTTACATGTTTAATTTACTTCTAAAACTAAGCTGAAATGATTGCCTAATATCCCGAATTCATTACATTCTTTTATTTTATGTGCTTAGACGCATGAACTAATTCCTAATTTAAACCAATCGATTTAAAAGTAAGTATCGCTGGTCATTCTATAATTTAAAAAAGAAGTCCACATATTTTCAGAAATACACAAACAGTAAAACCATCTTAACTGGATACTCAATATTACTAAACCATAACGCTTGCATTGCTGTTAAACTGCAATAGAGACATACTTTTAACTTGTACTCAAATTTTCACTTACAATCAAATCATTTTACTGAGAGTTCAATAATTGGACACATAACTTCCTTAGTATTTTGAACCAACCATTCCCAACATAAAATTAGGTATGCAAGATAAAAACATCAACACGTACTCGGAACATTGTCCGTCCTATAGTAGATGTTAATGTGACTAATGCTGACCATACTCTCCAGGTCCACTCTCCACATCGCTGTTGTTTGACTCGGGCCTGATAGAGTACATTGGTTTCCTCCTGCTGCACGGTCGGTATACATTCCGTCCACAGCCTTCGCTGCGCCCCATTCCACATCATAATGTGCCTCAGGCCAGTTATGTTTCTGCCATGCTGGTTTTCGTAATGCTGCATTTTCTTGAACGTAAGAAAAGTAATGAAATATACAAACTGCAGATGTAATAGACTGCGTTTTATATTTACGATTACCACATGCACATGCATTGAAATTAACATCAGATCAAAATATGTAGATTATTGTACTGAATATGTAGTATGTTCCACTCGTGAGCAAATTGCAATTTTAAAAATCATTTATTATAATACAAATACTAAGCATACATTGTGCTGGGAAGTTGTGGATGTCCCACTATCATGTACCCGAACCCTAAGGTAAAGCAAGTACATACTATTTAAAAACAACCAAACAACCCACTATATGACAATACACTTCCGATATATTGAGCTATAAACATGATCCGCCTCTTTCCGTCAACCACAGATTTCTCTCGCATCCAAGTTTTCTGAGTAAAACTATGTAAAACGTAATTTAAATGTGTATTGTTATGTTCATCAAACAAGTTGGTCTACCTTTTATCACTTGATATTATCACCACATTCCCATACTGTATGATACACGTAATAACTAATACGTTAAGGAAAATGCTACACCAGGGAAATATGATATGGATAAAAAGTGGAGGATTTGTGCAATGATGATTTTAAACTTAAAATTTTCAAACTCAATTTAGTCAAAAATACAGCTTTACTATTAAATAATTACTACAAGAATCGAAGCTTCTATTTACAGATTACCACTCGACCAGCTAACTGACCAGGCTACTCAGGTAAATATGTCGAAAACAAGGACCGCAAATAACTTATTCTAAAAGATTCTAAATACAGAGAACCTCGGTCTTTCAATTGGCGATATAATTTCAATTCTATTATGAGTTATGCTGAGGATTATGCCAGACGATGGGCTAGATATGAAAAAGAAGAACTTGATACATTGATACATTGTCAGAATGGATTAAAAGTGACAACCATTTGCTCGAAAGGCATCATACTTGGTACCTTCTACATCTACATCATACGGAGTGAATGACTGCTACTGATTTTGAGGTCAAATTGGACATAGAAAGACGCTGTCCGCTCAATACCTTGATAACTCTTTGTTTGACATGCATCAAAATTGGTACATTGGTAGGAGTAAATTACCCCTATTGATTTTGAGGTCGCATGGTCAAAGGTCAAGGGTTAAACTGGATATAGTAATATATCATATCCTATATTTTAAGAATAATTTGCTTGATAGAAACATCCCGGTTAGAATAGGTCCTCAGTGTCCCTTGCTTGTCGTAGAAGGCGATTAAACTGGGTTGTCTTTCGGATGAGACTGCAAAAACCGAGGTCCCGTGTCATAGCAGGTGTGGCACGATAAAAATTCCTCCCTGCTCATAGGTGATCAACCAGTATTCCGACGGTCCGATAGTCCGACGTTCCGGTAGTTCGACGGTCCTATAGTCCGACACTCCGATAGTCCGACGATACGGTAGTCCGACGGTCCGATAGTCCGAAACGCCGATAATTTGTGGCCACATATAAGAGATTGCTATGTAATAGGCAGCAGAAAACAGGATTAAGTGCCGTGTGCCAGAGCGATTTTTACGTCACAAAAGCAAAACATCGCACAGAGAGAAAACTCTGAACGGGTTCGACCTACATCGGGTACCTGTAAAGTGCGAAATAAAACGAAATATAACGAAACGAGACGAAACCCACCCAAAGGAGATGAAACAGATTGTATAACCGAACTCTATTAATTATAATAATTAAAAATGGTATCTTAAGCCCCTGTTAAAGTTACCACATATAAATAAAATTCGCCTCCCCATTGTGGTAAGTTTTCGGCTTGACAGATACAACGTTTTAAAAGTTGGAAGAGGGTGAGTAAGCACAAAGTTCAGATCCGAAGTTGATTGAATACCCTGTGTAATTAGTTTCGGATCTATATATTTCAGAACAGAGGGTTACAGTTCGGCATAAATACACGTTTCAGTATTTTTTGCTCTAAAGACAAATCTATGTATACATGTGGATATTGTGTATTTGTATGTCAAACGGTGGATTCTGAGTATGTCTTCCCGTTTTCTTTGTAATTTCTGCTTCCCTTGTTCATAAGCCTTTTGAGTTTACAAAATGCTGACATCCTTCTGATATTATTGCATAAAAAAAATCTGTTTTCCGTCCCGTTTTCAATTTCCCGTCCTAGCAACAAAACAAATGCATAGAGTTATATTTAGACTCACTACATAACAATAATAATTTTTATAACACATGTATATATATTTTACCGAATTGCATTCATTTAATATGGTATACTATCTAACTTTTTCCATTATTGAAAGTACTCGCACCTCAGCAGTTAGATATTAAATAAAAAGTTAAGAGCTCTTCCTGCTTTCAAATTTCTCAGACACCAGTTTATTAAAACAATGTATATATACTCAAAGGCGGATCCAACGCCAGCGACCCCACCCCTTGTTTAGTGTGTTTCGCCAAACCTGTGAGACTGTAACTCTCCGTTCTAAAATTTATGGGTCTGAAACTAATTGCACATGTTATTTAATCAAGATCGGATATGTACATTTTGCTTCTCACCACCTCCCCCCTTTCCAGTTTTTAAAACTGTGTATCAGTCAAGATGAAAGCCTACATCAAAGGGGAGGTGAATTTTATTTATATGTGGTAATTTTCAGAGGGCCCTAAGATACCATTTCTAATAAAAGAGTTCGGTTATACAATCTGTTTCGGTTGATTTCGGTGGGTTTTCGTTTCGGTAGATTTCGTTTCGCACTTTACAGGTACCCACCTACGTCTGTCTGTATGTATGCTGAATTTAAGGAACATTTTCATCGTGTCGTGTTTAGAGAGCTATGTAGATACATGTAGGTATACATATATATATATATATATATATATATATATATATATATATATATATATATATATTTATAGGCTTGTAGGGGGGATGACAGCTGATACTCGTCAGGGACGTAGCAACAGAGAGGGGGGGGGGCGCTGATCCCTTCCCCACTTTTTAAAAACTTTCCCTTTCTTCTTTTTTACAAGTTAAAACTCTTTTTGGTTCATCTACCCCCCCCCCACCAATCCTTTTTTGGCTGGCACCCACCTTCCCCCTTTCAAAAACGATGCCACACGCCTGCTCGTGTCTCCTTAACACTTTCAAAAGTAGGGGGTGGGGACAAGAGTATGTATTTGCCCCCTCTTTACACTTCTGGGACCCCAAACAATACCCTCATCTTTATATCAAATGTTGTTTGATAACATCCTCTCCTTAATTCTAGTGCAAGGAATTTCTGTTCAAAAATTGTTATTTGCTATAAAGAAAGGTATACCATAAAATTGGTATAAAATTCGGATATACAGATTTGCGTTGAAAAACTTAGATAGGCTCTAATTGGCGAATAATTGCATTATTGTCGTCCCACACAAAAATTGATTTCCTTATTGATTGCGTTATGCCCTGTTATACAGAAAATTTTAATTTAATAAACTTTTTCCCGTGGATGGGGGGGGGGGGAACTTGAGGCCTAATTCAAACTTTTAAGACTGATCAGGGTGTAGGGATTCCTACCATTTTTAGCTTGTTATTTCAGGGGTTGGCGGTGATTATGTAGGTAACCGTCGCTATCTTCATGACTTTTATATGGAAAATTTTGGAATTGAATCCAATTTTAGCATGTGCCCCAATCTAAGTTTTGTGCTCTCCTACTAACACTTTACGATGTTTGACTACGGCATTGGCGTTGCCTTATAGCTAATAACAAATTCGTCCGAACAAATTGCTAATTCGACCGAACAAATTACTAATTTGTCCAAACCAATAGCTAATTCGTCCGAACGAATTACTAATTTGTCTGAACAAATAGCTAATTCGTCCGAACAAATTGCTAATTTGTCCGAACGAATGTATATTTCGTCCGAACAAATCCACAATTCGTCCGAACGAATTACTAATGTATCCGAACAAATTACTAATTTGTCCAAACAAATAGCTAATTCGTCCGAACGAATTGCTAATTTGTCCGAACGAATGTCTATTTCGTCCGAACAAATCCGAAATTCGTCCGAACGAATTACTAATTTATCCGAACAAATTACTAATTTGTCCAAACAAATAGCTAATTCGTCCGAACGAATTGCTAATTTGTCCGAACGAATGTCTATTTCGTCCGAACAAATCCGAAATTCGTCCGAACGAATTACTAATTTGTCCGAACGAATTACTAATATGTCCGAACAAATAGCTAATTCGTCGGAACAAATTGCCAATTTGTCCGAACGATTTTCTATTTCGTCCGAACAAATAGCTAATTCGTCTGAACAAATAATATATTTAGATATGGCCTTTCTACGCCACTGTGAGTTCACACTTGAATGATTTTGGTCAGAAATTCATTGTCTGATTTATATTCAGGCCGTGTCGAGTTTGGCGGTTTCTTGTAATTTCCTTAAAATAATGCCTGACATGAATAAATGTTAACTCTAATATTTAACATTTTTGATGATGGTCAACATGTCTGACTATTGGACCGTCGGAATATTGAACTGTCAGACTATCGGACCGTCGGAATACCGGCCCGTCGGACTATCGGACCGTCGGAATACTGGGCTTGAACCCTGCTCATAAGTGCCGATCACAGTCCTAAATTGTGCAGCCCTTCACCGGCAGTGGTGACGTCTCCATAATTTTGAGTGATTTATTCTTGAGAGGGACGTTAGAAAACATTCAATCAATCAATCTTGATTGATACCAAACTTGTTACACTGGTACATCATAAAGAGTAGACGACCCTTATTGATTTTAGATCACATGGTCAATCCACTATGAAGATATTGTCTGCTCAATATCTTGAATTGGTTTCGCACTACTATCGCTTAAACTATGCATGTCTATTTTTGTTCCATTGAGGCATAGATGTATTACACACACATTCCTGTTATAAATACACTGTGGAATTTTGTGATGACAAAAGCTTTTAACTGTTTTATAGTCTTTGTTCGTAAGTTCTTCTGCTGTGTTATTAAGGATTCATTCCTGGCACACTGATTCTGACGATGGATAACTCCATTTACCTAATAAGATACAGGGTTGACGGCTTATAGGCGTTATGAAATTGAGCAATGTTCGTTATCTTCACCTTTCATCGAAGACTCATTATTTATTAACAGTAAATAGTTTCATTCATATGTCTTGATCTATACATGTGAACTCGAAATAAAAGACACCAGAGTCCTTCACATCTGAAATGTACTTAGATATTACATTGAAAATAAATATTAACGGCTAACTGCTGACTCAGCTTTATAACAAACGGGACGATTTCGGCTTCTCCGCCGTCGGCTTCCCGTGTTTATGTAGCAGTATTCCATTACCACCTGTATAAGGTGTTTATATCTCTCGACAAATTTGAAGCGCGGGGGCTTCTGCGTGTGATCAGTTTTTTAAATCGAGACAGGCTACTGACTACAAAAACATGATGTTACAGTGTTGCCGTTTAAAGTCAGCATTTCCCAAATCATATGAACGTTATAATGGTCTTGTTTGCCAATGTGACCTATCTTTGGGTTAGTTGGTGTTTGGCAGGTTTCATACCGATTATTGGGTCATTATTACCACATCGATTTTGGCGACGGATTGTTCCGGGTAACATCAATGCGGATCTTAAACTCCCGATGCGTGATCGGTGCCTAATCATGAATAGGTTTGTTGTTCGGCATGTTCACACAACTTCTTTTAAAATAAAGAAATTAGCTCTCTTTAATATAATTATATTTCAATGTTTGACATTAAATTCAATATCGAATAAAGCTTGTGAATGTCAATTATACAACGTTAACAACACAGGGCTTTCAAAAGTAGCCGGTAGCCGGCAGATATCCGCCACCTATAGTAACATTACGTGCCGCCTACTTTAGTGACAAAAATGTATGTCCAATGAAAAAAAAAAACTTTTATAAAACTTTTAAACAAATTTTTGTGTTGTGTGCAAATGCTGCATTAATAATTTTTTCTCCATTTTCTTCATTTTTCTCAAATCTTAACGAAGAATAAAGTGTAAACCATATATGGTGACATTTTTTTTTTCACCTTTCGAATTTTCTCAACCTCTATTTCTTTTTCAGGACCGACGTTTGATTTCGGGGACTCCGCGTTTGTTTTGTTTTTTTACCCGTAGTAACTGACAATATTATCATTCACATCACTTTGCAAAAAGTTGTTAACTTTCCTTGATTAGACGTTTTTTAAAGTAAAAAAAATATCGCTAGAATCGGATTATATGCGAGGAAGTTCTAGTTCCCAGTTTTGTCTACCTGCCGTAATGCCATATATATCATTTTGTTTCATTGGTTAATGCAGTGCGAGTTGATAATTCTTAATTCGGAATATCTCGGGTGTGTAGTACGTTCTGGAGCTTCGATTTTGTACGAATTACCGGAGGGAAAATGAAAACATTTTCATATAATTTCAAGTTTTATGCGTCCGCTGGGATGCACAGTTATTGAAATAATGCGTCCTGAGCAAATTCAATGCGTAATTTACGCAGGACGCACGCCAAAATGAATCACTGTCAGAATGCAGGATTTTGCGTCATTTACCCCAGAGCTTCTGGGGGCCTTGAGCAACTCCCAGACCCCCGGCCGTAAGGGCGCCGAACATAGCTCGGCGTGCGATACGGCTGTGCCGTTCGCCTTGGATCGCCTTCTACTTTTTCATTTCAGCCTCCTACTTTTAAATTTGTTGAAAGCCCTGATAATATCATGATATAGAGACATATTTAACTCCTCATGCTAAGAATTATTTTACTTGATATGTATTGCACAAGTAAAACTAATCTTGTAAATCTCGTAAACAATATCAATAGATATTTCTGTCAGTCTTCAAACTTCCTTGTTTCGTTGAATTGCTATGTGACTATGATATATGTATATAATACTTTAACAAATACAGATTAAGCAAGTAAAATTCACTAGAGGTTTTTTTTTTTTTGGGGGGGGGGGGGGGGGGCAGCATTTTGAATTTTTGTTTTCATTTTGTGTCTTCCGTTTTGTATATGGTCAACATTTCCTGAATCAACAGGATATCAACTGTAACTCATTTTCTAATATATGGTGGGTTTTTTTGGTGGGTTGGTTTTTCCTGTTCTTTTTAATGTCCTCAAACACGGAAGGATGCCTCTGTTTATCTACATGTTCCACACATAGAACAAATAAAGTCAGAACAATATGAAGAAATCCGATGATCAATTTACTTATTATATCTAACTTGAAATCGATTTATGTAAATTGTAAATGTATCTATGCAGATTCACTAACGTTTGGAAACAATTTATTTCGGTACAGTTACAGAATAATGCTTATTTGATACATGCATGTGTTAAAATAGATCCGACAAAGGGACAACAGATGCAATTTTAACTTTTTGTAACCTCGGTATATATTTGCTACAACATCACGATATGTGGTCATACCATCCGAAACCCCACTCCTTAGATAAAAGGGGGATCCTAATTTTTGAAATTCCCCAATCTATCACATAAAACGTTTTGGAAATTGATGATACGATATACGTAAACCATGTCATCTCCAAAAACTTACGCACATAAATACATGCACCTGTAAGTGATAAACCGAAAGTGCAACTGGAATAAATATTCCCCACAGTAAGGTATGGAAAAACAATGCGATGTGTGATATAAAGTGATTTATAAAAGGTGTGAAATCCTCAAATGAAATACACACTCATACATCTCCACTTTTTGTATTCATGGTTATTTTGAATCCATCATTCACAGTTAATGTGAATAATACTGGAAATATTCGCTAAATATCCACGGGTTCATGTTTGCCCTTTTCTTAATTTTGTATTCTTTATTAGTTTTTTGTGATTGTTCGGAAATCTTTACATTTTCATGGAAATGGATTACCATATTTCTTTACAATATCAATTCACATTCAATATGAAGTATGAATGAGGGAGAGAGAAGGGAAGGAAACATACCATACGCTGTGGTGTATATTACACACAGTAATATTTGACAGATGATGATTACCATGGTAACCTCACTCCACAAGAATAGAAATCCTTCAACACAAACCACAGTTATAAATAAAACAAACTCCTGTACATCGTTAAACTTCCCACGATTCTCCGCGTCATATATTTCATTTCTCTAGGGCCGATAGTATCTCCTTTATGTGTAAATGCACGCGTGTTTAAACTGCATATTTTTGGTTAATGTATAATCCTTTACTTGTTGAATATTTACAAACCCTCAAGCACCTGATTGCGTCACAGAGACTTGTTTACTTGTTTTGTATGGAAAACTATTTGGAACAAATTTCTCCCCAAAATATAAGCACGTGTATATTTGTCTAGTTTTGTTTTGGTATTCAGGGATATAAAGCTTATAAACAATGAAGGCAGTGGGTAATTCCTGTACAGTAGACATATTGTATAATTTACCTCCATCAATTACCCAAATCAGATTCATTTTATTATTTACATACATGTACTTATAGTTTTCTTTCATTTTCTCTTCTGTGTGTCTACAACATATACGTATGTAGAAATGTCTGAAATACGTAGACAGCATTCAGGGTTTGTGATCGAACAGTACACGCATTCAATCGTAAGCTAGCTTTGTGTTCAGCAATATCTAACATGCACATTTTGATTACAGGGACTATTGTTATTTGTATACTTAATTCTTTGTAGAGTAAAGGAAACGATTCATATAATTTATAATGTTTTCTTTGAATAAATTATCAATTTGCCCCTATCATGGACCCTTAAATTGAGTGATTTTCTAAATTTATTCCAGCTGTACACATCACAGAAAGTAAGGTCTACGGAATAAGAAACATATCGGTCCTCCTTCCAGGAGATTATAACCGAGCATAGATCTCGGCCTTCTGATAATTTCGATTCATGGCATTTAGGATTTTCCATTTTACGGAATTGCACGCTTTCCATGTAACGTGAAGGTGTTTTAGACCGTGATGTTAAAACACGATAAATTCTAGTATCAACTTCATTTCAAGAGTTAAAACATCATTAATACGACAAATATTATATATAAATTGTTGAAGGAAATAAATATCACTGCTTAGGATGGGTCTGTGAAGGTACATCCGATTATGCTGGTTCTGGAGAAGAAAATGGAAATGTAAGAAAACGGTTACAAAGAAACAGACGATAAAGAAAAGATGATAGGAAAAACGCATTTGATCTTTCAGCTCAGGTGATGTAAAACTATAGGCCTGACGGAAAAGATGATTTATCTTTCCTTAATCCGGAAATTAGTGCACTTGCGTAATTCAGTTTAAGACTTCCAGGTAGTATATTCGCGAAATGTCATTATCAACATTACATAGGACCGTGAAGATATTGCTGTTAGAGCAATCGCGGCAACAAATAATTTTAGACAACAACACATTACCACCCACCCCCCTCTAGGGATTTTTCTACACTATGAATTTTGGAAAGTGTGTATAAAATGAAGGTAAATGAAGGTAGTTTGACAAATAAAAATATTTCAGTAATTCATAGATACACTTCGCCTTAATGCCAAAGAACTTGATATAATTGTAAGGGGTTACATTCTTTAAAGTAAAATGCATGTTTGCAAATGCCATATTGTGTTAGTAAGATTCTCGAAGTTTATCATTTTTATGCCAACGAGGTAGAAGATCGGGGGGGGGGGGGGGGGCATATTGTTTTTGTCCTGTCTGTCATTCTGTAATTCTGTCATTGTCTGAAACTTTAACCTTGCTAATAACTTTTGAACAGTAAAAGCGAAAGCTTTGATATTTTATATGAATATTCCTTATGACAAGACCTTCCCGTGGGTACCAACATTTTTGACTCTTTGACCTTGACCTTGGAGTTTGATCTACTTTTAAAAAAAAATGTAACCTTGCTAATAACTGTTGAACAGTGAGAGGTAGAGTTTGTTGATATTTCATATGAGTTTTCCTTGTGACAAGACCTTTCCGTTGGTGCTAAACCTTTTTACCTTGACTTTTAACCTACTTTAAAAAAAATACATTGGTCATAACTTCGAAATGGTAAATATTAGAGCTTTCATATTGCACATGAACATTTCTTGTGACAAGATCTTTCTACTGGTTTCAAGATATTTGTCCTTGTGACCTTGACCATCTTCGGAATTGGCATTATCGGGGGCATTTGTGTTTCACAAACACATCCTGTTTAACAATACTTTAATGACATAGTTTATGTTTTTGCCCCAAAACTTGAAGACGTTTTCATGCATTGATGTTAAACAATCTGATTTACAATACTTTCAGAAAATAATTGTTTGCAAAGGACTATGGTATCTTTATATGATCTGAAGAAGTTTTCCATTTTTCGGTGATTCTTAAAGAAAACAAATATTTTAGACCCAGAATTAGTAAATGTTCCATATATATATTTGAAACATCTTGTCAATCAAAGGGTTACGTAAATTAAAATATTACGTGTTTACAATTTTCAATGACATCGAAATCAGATCTGAAGAGTTTTTCCAGTTTTCGGCTATTATTATAATTTTTTTTTAATTTTTTTTTTTAAATTTTTTTTACAAATTATAGGTTTTTGCCCCTAAACTGGAAAATATATCCATGCAAACAATCTGATTTATAGTGAAAGGCTTCCAAGCTTTCCGAAAATAATGTTATCAAATGACCACATTATCTATATAGGATCTGTAGAAGTTTTTCATTTTTCGGCGATTTTTAAAGAAAGAAGTAATGTTTAGCCCCAAAACTTCGTAGATGCTCCGACATATTTATGTCGAATAACTTGATATGTAATGAAAGGGATAAATACATTCACAAAATACTTGTTTGCAAATGTCAATGGCATATATATCGAATTTAAAGAGTTTTTCCAGTTTTCAGCTATTATTTTTACAAATTTCATGATTTTTGTCCCAAAACTCGTACACGCCCCCACGTAAAAATGTCAAACAACCTGATTTATAATGAAGGGACTGTGTACTTTCAAAAAATACTTGTTTACAAAAATCTTTAGGGGGTCTCCCATTACCTTTACTAGCCCATGGTCTGTGTAAAGGATATAAGCCTCAAACTGTCCATTCTGTGAACGGACTCTGAACTATTTTTTTTGGCCCAAACTATTTTTTTGTAATATAAGATCAATGTTTGGGGTGATTTGAAAAGAAATGGTGGCTTTAGTATCAAATTCAATGAATTTGAGTTAATTTATTTTAAAAGTTGTTGATAATCATATTGGTAACGAGATTCAAAGGATATGGTTTAAACTATCCATTCACAAAAAGGACCAGCGAAAGGTGGTGTGGAAACATCAACATACCATCGATTATATTTGTTGCAATTTTTCTCCATTTGGCAATTTGTTTTTACGGGAATTATAAATGCGCCTGAAATGGGTATCTATGTCATTGCGTATTTGGATCCATTCATTATTAACACATAATATGAATAAACATGAGGGAATTGAATTAGTTTACAATGCAACAACCAATATTACGAAATGAAACTTTGCATGGATATTTCTCACAAATGATTACAATGTACAAGACTATTATCATTTTAAAGCCAATGCAGAAATTCCATGACTATCTGTAGAGCAGATATCATCATTGTGTGGCTCTAGCATTGGTCTAATCTCGAGAGAGCCAATGCCGACTCTCAATGGTCAATTCAAGAATTGGACCACTCAAAGGCCAATGAAGGCAATTGGTTACTTTTTCAATGGCCAATGAAGGCACTGGAATAATTTCTGTCATGAGCTAATGGATGCATTGAACCAGTTTATCAATAGCCAATGCAGGCATTGGATCATTCACTCAAGAGCCAATGCAGGCATTGGACCACTCTGTCAAGAGCCAATACAGGCATTGGATCACTCTCTCAAGAGCCAATGCAGAGATTGGATCACTCTGTTAAGACCCAATGCAGACATCGAACTACTTTCTCAAGAGTCAATGCAGGCATTGGATCATTCACTCAAGAGCCAATGCAGGCATTGGGCTACTCTGTCAAGAGCCAATGCAGGCATTGGATTACTTTCTCAAGACCCAATCCAGGCATTAGACCACTCTGACATGAGCCAATGCAGACATTGGACCACTCTCTCAAGAGCCAATGCAGGCATTGGGCCACTCTGTCAAGAGCCAATGCAGGCATTGGATCACTCTGTCAAGAGCCAATGCAGGCATTGGGCCACTCTGTCAAGAGCCAATGCAGGCATTGGATCACTCTCTCAAGAGCCAACGCAGGCATTGGACCACTCTGTCAAGAGCCAATGCAGGCATTGGATCACTCTCTCAAAAGCCAACGCAGGTATTGGACCACTCTGTCAAGAGCCAATGCAGGCATTGGATCACTCTCTCAAGAGCCAATGCAGGCATTGGATCACTCACACAAGAGCCAAAGCAGGCATTGGGCCACTCTTTCAAGAGCCAATGCAGGCATTGGTCTACTTTTGTTACAAATGAATCAGAACACTGCATGATTCATATATGTACTGTGGAATGTGAAGTGGCTATATCAGGATCCATATGTAATTATACAGAGCCACTGCATGTTTCGACTAAACTTATTATGTAGAGATGATGCAGGCTGTTGATGACCATTTTTCGGACTCAATTGAAGCAATTTTTGTAGAGCCAACGCAGGGCTTGAATTATGTTATGTGTTACACCAATGCAGACATGAGACAACTGTTTTCCAGATTCAATGTAGGCTTTCAATGTCTTTCTATGTACAGTTAATTCAAGTAATGTATGGCCAATTATCAATTTACTTTACCATTTCATAGATTTCCTTGTTTTATCATCAATGAGATGACTAAAATTTATTGGCTCATGAAAAAGAAAACAAGAAAGACTGATACACGTTTCAATCAATTCTTTTTGTTTGCAAATCAATATTTTATAATTTAATCTAATAAAGAAATCTGTTGCAGGATCTGATCATGTCATTTCTGCCATCTACTCCAACAACATTGAAGCCCTTCTTCAGTCCTGATTGTAAGACTTCCCCTACAAAATATTGATGTTGATCAATTACCTAGCAATATCTAGAACTTAGCATACCAATATGTGATTAAGTAAATCAGAAAATGAATAAGTAATTAGCACATTATAAATATAGACCACCAAACAATGCATTAGCAACCAATAGCATAAATACTTTAAAATATGTATTACATGCAAGATATACTTTACCTTTTCCACAGTGCAGAACCAGGGTATTTCCCTTTTTGTTGACCTGGGAAAATAACTTTCCAAAGAAGGCTGTCTTTGTGGGCCCTTCTACCAATGTTGTCAAAGTTTTTACCTTACTCTTGCTAGAAGAAAGACACACAAAGGGCTGGATGCAGTTACCTGAAACAAAATATTTTGCTTTACAATACTATGAAAACTTGAAAGCTTAGATAAACTTGCGTTAAAAATTATAAAAAGCTTTTTTTCTTAATTTTGAACTTACTCTTTTTGTTGTAATATACAACAACGGCTGTGCCTTTGTCGGGGTACATTAGTTCCATGGCCTTTTTCGTGTCGCTGACTCCGCTCCATGAAGTGGAAATTATGAATGTGTGGTCCTCCTTCAGAAATGGAAGATCCACACATACGCGGAGTAACGGTTGCCAATCATACTGCAATAAAAATAAATGTGTTTGATTGCATTGACTCAATTCCTTATATATATATAGATATAAACATATATATATAAATATAAATATATAATAGTTTTAATATATTATATTTAAATAATATTTTGTCAGATGATTATATATATTACATCATTCTAGATATATTCTTTTTTATATATAAACAAAACTATAATAAATATATAAATATAAATATATATATGTTTATATCTATATATATATATATAATGCTTTATTTATAGACGTTAACAATATTATTATTTGGTGATTATATGTTCCATCTTACTTACTATTTCTTCATTAAAAATTGTTATGTCGACAGTGCTTTCCTCTCTCCCAGCCTTCAAAAATGTCAGGGAATCCTCCTGGAAAATCATGGGTGTTGATTTCTGCCCTGGATTTTTTCTTTGTTCTCCATGAATTGTCGCAGCCTCTCTCCGGGGATACCTCTTTTCACATCTCTGTAAAATATGATATGATATGAAATTGCTTCGCCTCACTGGAACTATCATATAGCTTATACATATAAACCTGTACACAACAACATGTAAAAAAGGAGTTTGGACAATGAAAGCTGCAGATGCTGCTGTAATTTTTGGAAGTATACCTAAGATGAATGACATGTCGATATCATTGACATTAACATTATATACATGCGTCCAAATCATAGATGTATCATATACATAAAGCTGCATTTCACATGAAATCGATATCTCATTGATTGCTCTTAGAAAGAAGGAAAAAATAGAGAACTGATTACATTATAATATTCCTGAAAATTTTCGTCAACACTCTCTATAAACTGACTGAGTTCTTCCTCTGCCTCATCCTCATTAGTCCAAAACGTATTCAAAGTCTTCTACCAGGTCATTTTTGAAAGTTTGCATACAGCCACCTGCATGTTCCTTGTCCCCTTTAGATATTCAGCCTCCTGTGATGTGGAAAGATTTGGGGGGGGGAAGTAACCTATGAATCTCTGAATCTAACTGGATGTCAGATGATTATATATATTACATCATTCTAGATATATTCTTTTTTATATATAAACAAAACTACCTTTGTCATTTCTTCCAAATCATAATCTAAATTGGTGACCTTTACTAGCATTTCCAGGATCGTCTCCTTTGGTAGAGTCATTAAAGCTCTCCAGGGCGTGGTCACATTTAGGGAGGGAGTAGAGATGGATTCGTTTTTCTGAAAATCAATATGATATAAAGGAAATAATATATGAAAAATTTTCAATAATAGAATTGTAAAAGAACATTTTATTTGTGTAATATGCCATGTCATCTTAATTTGTGCATGATTCCATACCTTGATTTGTTGGTTCTTTAACTCCCCTTGTTCATGGAGGCCAAACACCAATACGCATTGCTTGTATACCGCCTCACTGGAACAAGCGATCCAAAAGATGGATTGGTAGCTTGATATCTCCTAAAATTACAATGAGATCAGTTAACGATTTTTTGCATAGCAAACCCCAAATTCACAACTGAGTACTATACATATATGACACATTCATGAACACGCATTATGAAAGAGTAACATTTTAGTGTATATATAAGTTTTGTCCATAACCTAAAATAAGTACAAATTCTAAAGACAATGAGACTATATCAGCAAATATAGGGCAGTAATCTAATAAATTGTATTATTTGTTATATTCCAGATTCATTTATCTCTTCTATTGGAGGGTTGATCTTAAGTACACTCAATGAACAATATACCTTTCCAGGAGAGATATGCTGCTGGCACTTTTCCCTCCATTCTTTTGTGTCTTCGCACCTCTTTGAGGTCACATCAATGCGGGTGGGTTTAACACTCCTAAACACTTTTACCTGTAATCAATTAGTTCAAATAATCAAAGATAGGTAAAAATGAAATGAATTGATATGGAGGTTGTATATTTGAAATTAAGGAGGTATGCTAAACCAGAGAAATTTGATGTGGGTGAAAAGTGGAAGATATGTACAATATATTGAAGTTGTAAATTTTCAAATGTACTTAATTTTGTCAAAAAATACAGTTTTAGTAGAAAGTAATCTAAAAACAAAAAAATAAAACCCCTGCTGGACTCGAACCTGCGACCTACAGTTCAGCAGTCTGTATTGAAACCTACTGAGCTACTCGACTAGGTATTGAAATTGAAAATGAAAGTCAAATATTGCTGATATCCATTTTTTCATCCATGTTTTTACAGGAACTCAGCCATTATGACCATAAGAAAAATATAAAATTAAGTGCACACATTATCTGGACTGTTCAATCTCTAATCCCCAAAAAAGTGTGAAAAGGAGGGTTGACAAGGAATTTAAATTATATGTATCAATTACCATATCCGTGTGTGAAATCTTGTGGATGTTATGCCCAATGATATTGTGATTATTGGCAACAAAAATCTCCTCTTCAGTTGAAAGATCTACAAAGATGTGTGAAGGCATACCAAGAAACTGTGGCATATGGGGCACAGCACATGGTTTTCAACAGCTGCTAACCTGTTTTAATTTAGAATAACAGTTATCATATTTGGTATTAATTTATGTTTTATTGTATTAAATTATTAAACAAATTCGTAACCTGTATGATGATGACATTTTGACTTAATGTATATGATAAAATTCACATAAATGAAATGCAGATTGAGTCTTCATCTAAAGGAATTGAAAATTAAACTTGCCCTAGGTGATTCCCCCAAGACATCTGTAGGAATATCCATTTAAATGTTGGATATCAACATTATTTACATGTTTTCCAATAAGGTGTACAGCAAGTGGCTGGGAAGAGGTGCAAGCTGCCGTTTGTCCATTTTGAATCTGTTGTACGATTAATCACATTAAATCTTGGTTACATTAAACAGTCGCTCAGGTCCTCAAGTTTTTTTTTTCCTTGTAACATTATTTACTTATGAATGAGAATATAGGACATTAATCATGGGATTATTGAGATGGAGGGAGTTAAAATTGTAACTGCATACGTTTTGAAAATGAAATGTTTTTAAATGATTGCATGTATTTGGTGTAATGATAGACAGACTATATCTATAAATACAAATTATCGGTATTCAAGTATGTACCTGTTCCACAAAACTGGCATTGGTGTATCTGCAAGGTGTCACTGGGCCCTCTATTCTGCTCAGTAGTCTCTGATGTACTCCTGAAATTTATATTACTTTGCAATAAAAACATTTTTTTAAGAACTTGACATTTAGAAAAAGAAAAACAGAAAATAAGAAATGATACGTATCCCACATAGATATTTTCTCTAGTCACAAATCATTGCATTGAAATAATTATTCATTATTTCTCATTCCTCTATTTGGGAATAATTCCCCTTACATCATGATTATACGTGTATCAGTGTAATGTAAACTGCTGTAATATAACGAGTAGTCTTACCCGGCATGCTCTTTTCTATTAACCTTTTGATAATGTTTTCTTGGGCATCACTCGATGTCATTTGTCTTCGGGATAGAGATGCCTGCAGGGGTTTAGCTCTGGTTCTCTTTAGAGGGGGTTCATTCACCTCCTTTGGATTTAAGATATAATTCTTTATGCATTCCATGTGTTTCCAAAATTTTCCTAATGTATGCGTTACATTCACCTTCATGAATTGGTTATTGAATGCAAATACAACATTTATATCGTATATATACTTTCAATACATTCTTTCAGAGATTTAATTTGATGAAGAGATGGACATAACACCAATGTACCTGCGAATCCTTTGTAGGGCATGTATCAGGGCATACAAGTTCGAGGATGCCAGGGTCATCTGCATATTGAGTCTCTTCGGAGTCCATCTGAGTTTCTTCTACAAACCCATAACTCCCTAGATTGAGGAAATACATCTTTCATAATTATCATTTACAATGCACCGTTTCTTGAAGACCAAAAATACATGAGGCATTATACATTCATAAACACAGTACACACACACACACACACACAGAGAGAGAGAGAGAGAGAGAGAGAGAGAGAGAGAGAGAGAGAGAGAGAGAGAATCTGAATTTTAAAACTTGCATCTACATTGTTGTAAATGACTTGGTTGTTCATGAATCTAAAAATAGTTTTGCATTTTAAAAAGCATCATTTGGCTCCACTTGTTTGGCACGCTGTTTTTTGGTTATATTTAGATCTAAAACTTCATAGTTATTTCGGATTTCAAACATTTCGGTTGAGCATCACTGAAGAGACATTATTTGTCGAAATACACATCTGGTGCATCAAAATTGGTACCGTATAACTTTTACATTATGACCCCTGGGTCGAGGCCTCTGCTGGTGGACTGTTAGTCCCCGAGGGTCTCTACAGCACAGTAGCTAAGTACTTCGTTACTAGCTTGAAAATACGGATGTATATTTAATTGCTGTTATAAAATTTAGAAATTCATTTAAAAATTAAGGATTATCTCCCTCATGCATAGCTCTTATCCTTGGACGAATTTGGCTCCACTTGTTTGGCACGCTGTTTTTGGCTATATTTAGATCTAAAACTTCATAGTTATTTCGGATTTCAAACATTTCGCTTGAGCATCACTGAAGAGACATTATTTGTCGAAATGCGCATCTGGTGCATCAAAATTGGTACCGTATAAGTTTTACATTTAAATAGACCATTAATCATAATACATCTTTTGAACACAACTGTATTTTGGAAAACCCCTACTTCGAACAAGCATAGTATACGGTGAAAATTGTGGTGAGTAACCGAACTGACTTAGGGGTATGTTATTCCTGTATATTTATCCTACATGTACGTTAACATTATTTTCATTATATCCGAATCATACATATAGATTGTCATTAAAACTGATATAATGATTAAAAAATACTTGTTTTCATTCAACGAAGCAATTTGACCCGGCACTTGGTGTTACTTGGTTTATCGTATCTTGATGTACATAATGGGACCTAATCACGAAAACAACGTTATGGAAATACTTTTAATTTATATAGGTTTGATTTATAAAGAGAGATTTATTTTAATTAGTACTTACAATAATTGCTTTCTGGGGATCACAGTTGATGTGTTTCGCCCGTAATTCGTCCTTGTTGGGGATATCCACTCGTTGTAATGGGGGCATTCATATTTGCTCCTAGAAAATCTCATTCTGACATTATTTTTGATGGCATAGCAATTGTTTTCTTCTTTCTGAATAGCCCACATCTTTCTTGATTCGTTTCTCCAAAATAACTGTCGCGAACACCGTAACGTGCATTTCATACCGCATATGTCATTTTTTTTAAAAGTGATAATAAATCCGCGAAAGACGCACTGGTGGGTTAACCGTTATGTAACGTTATTGTGCGCAATGAAAAGGGTGTGTATGATACGATTTTAATTGTTATTGACGATTAACATAAAAAAATAGAATTAGGACACTGCAGTTATTGGTACAGCCCACAAGACAGAGTTTTCGGCCCGGGACCATATTGGACGTCCTAATGGGTAAGGACAAAAAAACGAGTTATACATTTCTATACATAAATATATTGTTCTTGTATTATTTATTATTTTAAAAAATCACTTATGCTATACATACATTTTTACAAACGACAACTTTTTATCATTTAATCTACAGTGCAGTAGATCATTGTAGATTTATTTTATAGCACATAATCTAGCTTATAGTGTTACAATATCAAACCAGATGTAGTAGAACCATGTAAATATGTTGAAATGGGTGTGATAACTCCATCTGTTGTATAAACAGATGAAATAGAGCCATACTCAGATATCGAGACTGATGAGGAAACTGTTGACATAGAACCCTATCCAAATGATGAAGTAGAATCTTCATATTCTGATCGTAATTAAACAAAATTTTAGTTTTAATGAAATCTGATGTCATTCGACGATCTATTTACATGTACATGTAAACATCTCTAATGAAAAGTTGTTATAAGGTGTATTAATGAATTATGTTGAAGTACAATGTGTTAAATCCTGTCCGTTATAAACCAGGCAGAACAACTAGCTCTCATTTCAGGGTCAAAATCATTTATTTAAAATCAATTAAATTCATTTCATCTTAATTTTAAGGCATCAGGCTGACAAGACATCACTCATCTGCACTCTGTAGAACAATATGTCCCAAATATTGCACATTTAAACTTTCAAGGTACATGTCCAACTCTTTTTTATAATTGTCTTAACTTTAACTTCTCAATATATATCTAATTTTGAGATTTCTTCTGTTCATGAAACGTAATTTTGTAGTGAAAACTATATGGAGGTTAGAAGAAATGAACCAAAGAATCAGAAAGATCATACTCAATGGTTACTAGACTATTTCTTTGAGCATGCAACGCAGGAAACAGTTTACCATCTCATTTGTGGAAAGGAAGTCTGCATGAAGTGTTGGAAGTACTGTTACATTATCACACATTCGTTTAACACCTCGTCATGTAATGACCGGAACACTTAATATTTGTCATGTCCGTCTTCCATCTGTCACACCTTAAGGTTATGCTCACTTTCAAAGACAGCATTCAAACTATTGATTTCAAGCTTCATACAGAGGTGTGGTGGGAACATTTATAGCATATGGACATGACGTTTGATATATCATTAGTAAGATATATGAATTAGGTTTATAGTTTACAAATTCATTTATATCAGATTAAAATCTGTCCTACCTGCGTTTGCCTAGAGTGAAAAAGAATTTTAAGACATCAAATGCATACGCAGTGATTTAGTTTTCATGTACAGTAGAGGAATGTGTGATCATGTGTCCAATCTATATTGATAAATGTATTCTTTCATAGGGAGGTTCATATTGTTTCTACTTATAAATACAACACATACCTTGGTGAAAGTAGGAATGGTACCAGAGAAAATATACATGCAAATGCTGGATCAGTGAGGCCTTCAATTAAAAATAGTGGTATACATACATCTGTAAAAGGTTCAACATATACCATTGCTGGTTGTAAATGGATCTTGATATATATCATCACAATAATTGATGTTGATTGCTATATGATAATCTTTTGAATTAGTTATTGATTTACAATTTATAACAATATTGAATATAATTTTCAAATGATAATCACATGTTATCTGAAAATGTTGTATGATCTCTCGAACTTAAATCCTTCTATGTGTGTTTGATTATTTTGTTTGCAGAGAGCATTGGGTGGTTTCAAAACTTTGTCAGTGACATTGGTGAACACATGCCTCATCAGGAGAAGATAACTCTTCCTGCTGGGATGAGAAAAACTGAAGTGTGGAAAATAATGGCTGCTGACCTTGACTCACAGTCCTTATCAAGGTCATCTTTTCTGCAAATATGGAAGAGATCCTTCCGAAACGTGACTGTTGTTAAAGTGAGTATTACTTTCATATCCCAAGTTACTTGCGTAGAACTAAGATGAATTTACTTTGTGGACAGGTTGGTTAAAACTCATCAAAACTTATGCTTCTAACATGTCTGTATTGTAAAATGAGATATTATTTTATACGTAAAATTTGACCCCTTTCATCAATTAATCCTCTGTTGACAGGAAAATCCTTTTTCAAAGTGTAAAATTCGACCCCTTTCATCAATTAATCCTCTGTTGACAGGAAAATCCTCTTTCAAAGTGTCATATATGTACCACTCTACACTTTGCATATGAAAAATGTGGGAGGTATGACAGAGATGGGAAAAACCTGATCCTTGACAGAAAGAAACAGCACTGGGATTATGTGAGGTAATTATCATCTAAAATAAACAATTTCTACAGATTTGCAAGCCTGAGTTTCTTTCAAGATCTTAGTATGATCATGACTATGCGTGTCATAAATACATTGCAGGAAGCAAAAACGAAGCTTTCTATCAAAGGAGGGAAATATCTAGAATACATCTCAGCAAATGCCTAACTATCATGATGGATGGAATGGACCAGAAAATCCAACATCCCAATTCTCTATTCAAAATCCAGAAATTCAAAACAAATTGCAAATCTTCAACAAATCAGGACTCATTTGCTGGGTGTACTTGTCCACCGAGATTCAGGTTGTTAACAGCAAGCATATGTGTATGGAAACACGGAGAGAGAGAGAGAGAGAGAGAGAGAGAGAGAGAGAGAGAGAGAGAGAGAGAACAATATATAAAATGTATCAGAAATTAAGTTAATATGATTACATGCTCTTAACTCTTGGAATAGGATTAAAAGTTATAAAGCAAGATATTTCCTATAGAGTTTCGTTCTATCTACAGATTTGCTTGCTTCATTTCAACACTTGATCTTTATAAAGGAAGGGAAATTTGTCAAGAAAGTATGGAATTTCAAGAAATGGATGATAAACCATCTGGTCGATAACCATGGTCATTTAAATTAATCCCAATCAATGGTAATAAATTTGAATCATACAAGCCATGGGAAACATGTATAAGAAAGAGATTTATTACGTACAGGTATTTACGTTTATCACGAACATGCACTCTAAATTCAAATCTGCTTTCTTATACATGTTTCCCATGGCTTGTGTGATTCAAATTTATTACTATTCATCATCTTAACTCTTGGAATAGGATTAAAAGTTATAAAGCAAGATATTTCCTATAGAGTTTCGTTCTATCTACAGATTTGCTTGATTCATTTCAACACTTGATCTTTATAAAGGAAGGGAAATTTGTCAAGAAAGTATGGAATTTCAAGAAATGGATGATAAACCATCTGGTCGATAACCATGGTCATTTAAATTAATCCCAATCAATGGTAATAAATTTGAATCATACAAGCCATGGGAAACATGTATAAGAAAGAGATTTATTACGTACAGGTATTTACGTTTATCACGAACATGCACTCTAAATTCAAATCTGCTTTCTTATACATGTTTCCCATGGCTTGTGTGATTCAAATTTATTACTATACATTTTCAAAAATCTTCTCTACAACTGCACACCTTTAAGAAAAACTAAATGCATTGTGATGCAGAGCAGGAAGTCCTCTTCCAAAAGTTGTAAATTTCATGATCCTCGGGGTAGCGGTTCTGACCCCAGGGCGAGCCAAATTTACCATATAGAGTTTATGTGTAAAACACTTAAAATGCATCTTCTTTAGTGTTATTAGCATAGCCCTTGGGAGTAGTGATATTTTTTCACTCAGGTGACCGATAAGACCTGTGGGCCCTTTTTTAACATTCATATTTATTCCTCAAGTGACACAGGTATACATTACACATGCTTAGACAATAGACTCATTTAGTGAAAGACTATACCTGTGCATGTGAATTTCAATGTTATCTAAGTTCTACATTATTTTGATTCATTGATTATGAGATAATCTTTTTCATCACATGTTTACTCTTTTATCCATTGGATATGACCTATTACATAAGCATTGATTATTACACTGTTTAGATGTTCATTTTATTATATTGAAGTATATTAAAGCATAAGTCTTTACTTAGATAAGTTTTCCCTTCAAGAGTTTGGCGAGGATAGAAAGCCAAGAATCTGCAGCTGCATTACAAGCAGTACACCCAATTCGGAACACCCTTCAGGAAATGGATGATAGGAGCAAAAGAAAATCTTTGGTATGAGTAAGGAAAAAGGAAACAATGCCTAAAAATAATAACAATACATAGTTTCTCAGGCAAACAATTTCAAATCTTCTCAAGAAAATCTTTAGATATGAGCCAAGGTGACTCAGGGGAGCGCTGTGGCCCTTGCACCTCTTACTTGTCATGTATATCTTTAAATGGAATAAGCATTGCAATTTTTATCGTTATGGAAATGACTTCAATTGTCTTACTATTAAGTGTAAATTATTAATTATTAACGCCTGCACATAAATAAATATATTTTCAATGATTATTTGATTAAAATTATACTCACAATTATATTATAATAACCTTCTTAAATGTTTACATGCAATCTATAACACAAGACTGTCGCGAGGTCAATCTAGAACCTGTGTCATTAAGTTTGTATAATACAAATGTTCCAAAGTGAATAGCATGCCTTTTGTTAATCAAAATACGTCACTTTGATTCCAGGTATACACTGGTGGGTACATCAACCCTAAAAGAAGGAAGACGCATCGCTGATCAAATGGAATAAATAAACATCAACTCCCCATCATATTGCAGTCTTCAGCTTGTGTATTATATTTTGGAATGAATCTTCCATTTTGGGATTGGGGGGGTGGGGGTGGGAGGGTTTGTTTGATTTACTTTTGAGATGATCATCATTACTACAACTTACCAACTCTGATGTCCAATACAGACATAGATCGATTTTTAACTGGCACAATAAAGGCATTGGCTGATTATAAAGTCAACCAATAAAGGCATTGGACGACTAGGCATTTGCTGACTATTGAATTGCCCAATGCAGGCATTGGCCGACTATGAAGTCGCTCAATGCAGGCATTGGCCGACTATGAAGTCGCGCCATTCAGACATATGTTGACTGTGGAGTCGACCTATGCAAGCATTTGCAGACTATGGAGTCGATCAATGCAGGCATTGGCCTACTATGGAGTCGCCCAATGCAGGCATTGGCTGAGTATGGAGTTGTCCAATGCAGGCATTGGCCGACTATGGAGTCACCCTATACAGGCTTTTGAATTGTCCAATGCAGGCATTGACTGACTATGGAGTCGCTCTTTGCAGGCATTGACCGATTATGCAGTCGCATAATGCAGGCATTGACCGACTATGGATTTGCCCAGTGCAGGCATTAACTGACTATGGAGTCGCTCAATGCAGACATTGTCCGACTATAAAATGAAACAATGCAGGTATTGGTAGATTATGAAGACAACCAAGAAAAATAGAACAATGCCTGTTTTGAGAGAACGTTGGTTATACTAGCTTCTGCATTAACACAATAAATTTGGACATTGACGAACTGCGAAAAAAAAATGTTGTCTAAATTAACTACATCAGCGTATACATGGAATTTTGGTTTAAGATTTCGTCAATGCAGATTTCAATATTGTAAATGTGAAAATACTTTTGTAAAAAATTCACCGCTTTGTATTTAAAAGTTAATCATTGTATCAAATCGTCTATATTTTACTCATATTTACATTGCTGAAAAAGAAAATATTACAATTTTGCACGTTGCACTATTTTTTTTTTTACAATTGTATCAATAGGATATTTACAATATGAGCCTTAAAATACGTCATTGAAATAAAAAAAAATAGATTGGACAAATTAAAAAAAATAGTTCACACTCCGTTTGTGAGAAGAATGAACAGACTCAGGTAAACCCATTGACAATGATACTGATGAATAAAGCTACTTTGAATAGTCTGACAATATAACCAGTCTTGCGTATAATTATGTTTCTTTTCTTCACTTATTGGGCAGTGTCTGGTACATGCAAGTAGTCTTCTACTGCAAGTTTTATATTCAGTCTTTATATAGTACTGATGCATATCAACATGTCTTCCTCTGATGGGGAGATCATTTTAATTGCACATTATAAATTTAAGGATTTTAGTAAAAGTACTGAAATATTGTCTTAATGAGTGTTACATTCTGGATGTGGAGGATGAGAAAGTTATGGAGTCAAATTTTGATCTGAAAAGCATTGCGTTTTCGAATATTAGGACGAGGAAATAATTAACGCCAGCCAAAAGAACCCAATACGCCTATCTCGTAAAATGAAATCATTCATGGAAGCGAAAATAATAATTCAAAATTAGGATATGCTAATAAAGAAAACATAAAAAGCATTGTGAAGAAATTTTGGAAGGTGCCTCTGAATCCAGCAAAATTCAAATACAGTATGGAAATATGTCTTGCGATATAGAAAGGCCTGTCCAATGGGATTTAAAAACTTAATCTTACGAGCTGAAGCAGATAATTCTACTAAAGGGAAATATCGTTTTTAAGTGTTTCAGTAATTTTTCCGATATTTTTTTGATTCTTACTTGTAGGAAATTTAAAATTAAATTTGTATCTCTTTGGCAAATGTATTGTCTTTATCCTATTTTCAGTATACCTGTAGACGTCTAATAAGTTATTGGGTTTACCTGGCACTGTCCAATAAGTTGACAATTACTGTCCATTATTTTTAAGAACGGACAGTATATGTCCATTCTTAAAAATAATGGACAGCAATTGTCAACTTATTGGACACCTACAGCTAACATTTTCACTACAAGTGGACTTTCTTCTATATAAAAGACAGAAGATTGCGTAACAAAAATGTTTTAATCAACTCTAATAATATTCACAATGACTAGGTTACCTTCATACATGTGAAAATAACTAATATTGCATGTAAAAAAATGGAAAATTAATGTTGTCAATAGAGGAGCACCCCTTCCATGCGTTCACGCGTTGTATGACTGAAATTAGGTGGTGCTGCTAAAACCCGGAACCGAAAATAGAAAATATTGTATGCAGTGATGTGATGAGGAGGTCTGCATTTTGTAAAATCAAAAGGCTTAATACGAAAAGGGAAAGCAGAAATTACAGAGAGAACTGAAATTAATATCCAGAATCCACCGTTTACAATATTTCATACTACTCCATAGTGTAAAACGTATACGGTACCAATTTTGATGCACCAGAAAACCACCAACTTAACAAGGAAAAATATGACGCGAGAGGCTGTGGATCCCATCGTTTTCCAGGTTTGCCCTCCCCCCCGATAGTGACAATATGTTGTTTCACAAAACAATGGATAAACATACTGAAAATGAAAAATACTTCATTTATAATCTAAACCATTTTAAATTTTATATCCCATTAATAAAAGCCCCCGAAAAAAAAAAAAACATTGTAAAAGATAAAAAAAAAAATTTCAACAATTTTAACCCCAAACATTGCCTTTCTAAATCGACCTTGATTTTATTCTAATTCGATATTTATAAGATAATTCAATTTGAATTAAGTCCTACACCTAGTATAATATACATTTATGTATCACATAAAAATCAAAAGCGAACGAGTCCAGTGTGTACAAAAGGTTTTCCTCATTTGGGATGAATCTATGTGAAAGTTCGTACCTGCGGATTAGTGTTTAACCCGAGGAGATACATGAGATACAGCGGGAAAAAGGCTTGAAACAGAACCAATGAAAACTAAAGTGAAACTTGTGATCCATAGTTAGGAATTAACACACTTATTTCATAATATATGAAATGGCTAAAAGGCTAACAAAGAATGCATGCTTGAATAGAATTATAGGGTATATCATTATCAATCTGAATATTAAGATACAAGTATTTGGTTTAATAATAAACTGCCAGAAGTCCCCCATACTAAGTGTAAATGATAAATCAAACACAAAATGTTTACCTTGTCAACTTAGTAAGATCATGAATTATTGTAGTTTTATACATACGACACTCCCTGTGGTATGTAAATACATGTATGGTATTATGTGTAAATGCATGTGCATGTGTGTTAATGGATTTTTGCCGGGTGGGTGCATATAAATCCCGTGTGTTCGTTTCATTCTCTACCCATAGGTGTCCTACTCTCTAACACATCTGGCAATGCCAAATTTTCAAAATTCTTATGAAACACTTTTTAAATTCTTATACAAACGTTTACTTAGCCTAATCAATGTATGATGCAGAATGTTTATATTAATTTGTTTTATCGCTTGTAAACAAATTCTCAAAATTTTGAATTCCATGTGCCATATTTTCTACATTATTCAGTCTAATTCTTAAATTCCGTTCCTTTTCTGTTCCGTTCCACATTCGATTCCACGTTTTAGCAACATCCGATATTTATATCATATACACGTACAGTATCATCAGTATATTTACTCAGGATTGTCCATAACCCCGTGTTTTAGCACATTCAGATTTACAGTCCCTGAAACGTTATACTGTACCATTTTTCTGTTCGCTCACCGTTCGTTCGCCGTTCGCTCACCGTGCGTTCACCATGCGCTCTCCGTTCACAGTTTTGCGTTCAGCGTGCGCTCACCATTCGTTCACCGTTCACAAAGTGTTTAGAGTGCGCTCACCGTTCGTACATCGTTCAGTCTTTTCATTGTCATTCGGAACACCAAAGTCAAATGTAATGGACTTAAGTTTGATACTGCTTTTATCATCTCATGTTAACGTCAGATCAAAATATGATCACTCTTGTACTGAGTTTGCAATATATCTCACTTGTGCGCAAATTTCAATCCGATTATAAAAAAACTATTCAGTTTACTATGATACTTAGGACTAGACAAGCCATTGAATAAGTTTATTAAGGATCGAAAAAGAACAAATATTCGGAAGGTATCGCGGAAACAATATATTTCTCACATAAACACCAGTGCGAGACCGACTTTACCCGTGCGAGACAGCCACATGATATTTTCTGTCATACACTGTTACGACGTCATTGATTTTGACGTCATGTATTTTCTATGATTTACATTACAATCGTACAATCATAGTGAAATAGTTTACATTGTTTTCTTCAAATTTAATTTGATATTGCTTTTTGATGGAAACAGTATTGTGGTTCACAGTGACAGTTACTGTTCCATTCTGTGTAATGTTCAAATGAGGAATTTGATAATTTTGATTTGTTTCAAAGGTCCTGAATTAATGCACTAACCTGTGGATAATATGCCATAAAATGAATTAATTCTTCGTTATTGATTGACAGACGGGGGAACGAACAGACGGAGAAGAAACATATAGTCTACTTCGGTTTTACAAACCGTACGGACTGCTTATGAAACATTGTACTGCGAAATTATGAATGACCCGCAATGAAACAACCGATATCAGCGTTAATCTATCTACAGACTATATTGATAACAGGTTTTTTTTGACGTATACTATTTAAGTATTCGGTAAATGATAATACACGTCCGATAGATTGGATTAAAACATGACCCGCCTGTTCCCTCTCTCCCTTTCGAGTTTTGTGAGTAAAACTATGTAAACGTATTTTAAACATGTGTATAATTCTTTTCTTCACACTATTTATATAACAATCACTAAGATAGTTAACTGTTTCATTGTTAAAACACCATTCCTTCATCATTAAATAAAAACAATCACTGATCTTCTCGTCACATCTTAACAGCCGTAGTATTGAGTCGCCGTCTCTAAGTAGACAAACTATTTTCGTCGAGTCCTTAAAACAATCAATGTTACGCATATACAATTCGTTTAGTTTTCCTCCAAATTTCAGAGTTACGAAATTGGTTCTCTTTAATATACGTGTAACTGTATTTCAATATTCGACATTGACTTAAAAATGGACGTTGGTGAATGTTGCATGCAATTATATAATATCAACTGAACCATCATTTATAGTCATCTTAAAAATCCGCATACCAAGCTTAAGGATTATTTCAAGTGATGAGTAATGCAAAAGCGAAAATAAAAGTTATCAATCTCATAAGCAATACAGACCAACTTTCTGTCCGTTTTCAAACTTCCCAGTAGTGTTTATATCACACGTGATTATGATATATGTATATAATACTCTAATTATTGCAGATAGCTCAAGTACATACACCAGTTTTCCAGTACATTTGAGTTATTTTCAATTGTTGACGTCCGTTTTGTATATATTGAAGACTTCCTGCATCAATAAAAATATTAACACATTTAACTGAACACATAGAACTCAAATTTGTATGATGTTATTGTAGGCTTTTGTTGTTGATATTTTATGTTTCTGGCTCTCTACATTTTCCACACGTAAAAAACAAAAGCCAAAGACGGACTAATGCCAAATAGCTATGATGTTCAAATTACTTCCTGTATCTAACTTGAATTTCACATGCGTAAATATAGCCAAGTAAAGCCGCTAACGTTTCAGAACATAATCTTCAGTGACGGATTTAGAGGTGGCGCATCCCCCCCCCCCCTCAAGGTGATTTGCAGTATCTTGTTTCTGAAAATGTACTAAACGATAAAAAAAGCAATAATTTCTTCCACTCCCGGAGAAATAAATGACAACATCCTTTGATTTCTTGAATTACGTTATTGGGAGAACTTATTTTTTTTCCAAAAACCTCCTAAAATTTGGATTATTTTATCAATTTCACCTTACTAAAATGAGAGAAAAGAGTACAAATTACTTAATAGGAGAAATATGTCAAGCTCCATAAAATCTGTAAAATCCAGGAGCTTCCAAGGGCTTCGCACACTGGACCCCCACCAGGGCTTCCCCTGAACCCACAACCCACTGCGTCATAAAGTGCCCCCCCCCCCCCCACCCGTAACCACAATTGCTAGATCCGCCCCTGATCTTGGCACAGATTTACGATTTATTTCTTATGTGGTATGATTAAACGATTGACTCTTGTTTAACGTATATCTCGAGAATTGTTCACTCCTATGGAGACGTATTTTATGTGGTAAGTACACATAGACCCAACAATTGTGGAAAAAGTATAACATTTTCATTTTGCAATCTCGATCGGTCTTCATTTGCTGTAACATCACGGTATAAGGTTACTACATCCGACATCCCTTTCCTTAGAATGACAGAATCCATATTTTAGGAAACCCCGAAATTGCGACAGAAACTTTGGAAACCGATGATATGTTGAACTATTCATTAACTTCGTGTCATTTATAAAGATATACACATGCATGCATATATACATGTATTAAGTGATAGGCCGAACGTGGAACTGGAATAAATAGAGTTTCAAATCCGTCAATGACAATGAATTTGAATGATTTGGGATATGCTTACTCCTCCCACGCTTCTGATCCCAACATTGGTATCTCTAGGAGTCCGTTTTAGCCCTCCTCTTACTTTTGTATTTTTAATAATTATGAGATTGATTACCCTGTGCGTTATTTTAACATTTACATAGAAATGGAGTACAATGTATCCTATTACATATCAATGAAAGAGAGAAAAGTGGAGGGATAGAGAAACTTACCATACGCTGTGGTGTATATTACACACAGTAATATCTGACAGATGGTGATTACCATGGTAACAATTCCCCACTCTGCAAGAATAGCAATCCTTCTTCACAAACAACGGCTAACAAGGAAACAAACCCCTATTTATCTTTAGTATCACACGCACGCATGTTCACGTAAACAATTATGTCGATGTATAATTTCTTCAAGTTGACAATTTAAAAACCACTTGATTGCGTTACATAGACTCCTTTTGTATGGAAAACTCTTCGGAACAAAGATTTCCCAAGTTTTAATAAGTATATGTATAAATATCTACCAGGTAGGCAATTTGGCTATTTGTATCAAGCGTTATATAGATATCATAGGCAATGGAAGCAAGGTACTGTTTTTGTATAATCGGCTTTGAGTGCAGTTTGCTTAATGTTCCTTTTCAGAATATCCTTGGAGGAAAACTTAAAGAATTTTATATACGTAACATTGATTGTTTTAAGAACTCGACGAAAATAGTTTTCTCACAGAACTCGAAAGGGAGAAAGGGAACAGGCGGATCATATTTTAGTCCAATTTATCGGACGTGTATTATCATATACCGAATAATTAAATAGTATACGTCAAAAAACTGTTATCAATAGAGACTGTAGATAGATTAACGCTGATATCCGTTGTTTCATTGTGGGCCATTCATAATTTCGCAGTACAATGTTTCATAAATAGTCCGTATTGGTTTGTAAAACGGAAGTAGACTATATGTTTCTTCTCCGTCTGTTCGTTCCCCGTCTGTCAAGCAATAATGAAGGATTAATTTATTTTCTGGCATAAAACATGAAACTGGACCGAGTGCGGAAGAGTGAAAGTAGACTATGTTATGCTATCAGAAATTTAATGTATAAAACACAAATGTCAGGATTATCAACTGTAAAAATTAAAGGAAAATTACAAATCACCCACCAATATCAAATAATAGAATAAATCATTTCTATTACTACAAAACATAACTATTGTTTGGTTAAAAAGTTGGGAGGAGAGAAGTTATGAACCTGTATGCATTCTCTGTACATGTACAAGTAACGAAAAACGAGAGCTGGAACATGTACAGAAATGAGGCAATGTCAAGTATATCTAAACTCCCAACCATAACCCCCTAACCCTAAACCCCCGAAATATCATTTTATCGTTTTCAAGTTTGTGCAAAAGCACCATTTATTATCATTATTCTGTCTCTCTTGACAAGAATTTTATACATGCACATTTCAATGCACATTCTTGGCCGAATCTGAAACTCAGATATCTCTGATTATTTCACGCATATACTTATGAAAGACATTGCCAATAAATGTATTTACTCAATTCCCCAAATTTGAGACTTTTGTATCGGTTGTCTCTAATATAAAGATATATTGGTTTTTATGTACGCTTCTGTCTCCCTAATATATATATATATATATATATATATATATATATATATATATATATATATATATAATACACTACAATAACCAGTTTTATCCGCATCAGAAATATACAAATATTGCACAGTCTAAATGTAAATTCATAGTCACCCTATTTATTTTGTGCGTACATTAATTCTGGGATTATTTACTCAAACCATGCATTATTTGTACTCGCGTACAGTGCATCAAAAAAATTACATACTATGTATCGTTAGCCAAAATGCAATGCATGTAGTATACCGATCGGACGCACCAATATTCATGATTTATTTAAACGTCAAGAATTATAAACATTATGATTTTTTTCTACTTTACACGTATACATGTATTTATAAACAATGTACATGAGACATTTTCTTTTCTTTGCCATTGTAAATACGGTACAACATTTGTCCCTTATATGTGTATGTACGTTGCTTTAGGTGCTGAGTTTGCAAGAAGTCAAAGGAGAAATGAATATTGAGTATGATTTTTGCATAAGCCAACGAAAAAGTATCTATAATAATGTGTACGTGGCCTTTTCCATTAACCATCTTCATAAGACATACATTTTTTAAAAAAAGTAGTATGAAATAGCATTGTTGTCGTACAGTCAAATCCATCTGTTCCTCAGACTCCTTTCCAACGTCACAATGGTTGCTTAAACAGCGATAATTGCCTTCTTTATGCTGCAAAACATTAACGCTTGTATCATTGAAGTGATGTAGTTTTATGCTTTTGTTTCATTATAATTACAAATTGCCAAAAAAAAAAAAAAAAAAAAAAAAAAAAAAAAAAAAAACACGAAGAAATTCCAAAATTAATAAGTAATACAGTCTTTGTTGAGCGAACAAGGGACTCAACTGTGGTAAGAGTGAATTGCACTGTGTACGGTACTGACTGAATTCTGATATCTTGTATTTAGTAAAATAAAATAATCTTGGACTGAGACCAAAGACCGGGTTTAAGTCAAGGAACCGAGACCAAAGCCGAGACCGGGTTTCATTCAGTATATATCGCATTATACTATCAGTAATTAATCTCTCTCTTTATCTCCCATCTCTCTCTTCCTCTCTCTCTCTCTCTCTCTCTCTCTCTCTCTCTCTCTATATATATATATATATATATATATATATATATATATATATATATATTAATCGTGTGGATGTTTAAATTCACACGCATTGTACTCGAGATCACTCAATGATGTTCCGAAAAATATGAATTTCCAATGTTATATTTACCTTTGATAATTTTACCAACTGAAATGGTTGCCATTCCCTCGTGAGTGGTTACGCTGTGCGTATGGATTTTGTTTTATATGGCATGACCATCCTAACGGCTAGATACAGGAACCATACATTTCCCCGTGCTTTTATTATGTAATGCTAATGTTTATAGTAATTTACCGGATTAGGCTAGGAATAGCCAACATACATTTTCCCGTGCTTTTATTATGCAATGCTAATGTGTATGGTAATTTACCGGACTTCGCATTGGCAGAGCAGATGCTGAATTAAAGTGTGGAAATTGTCTGACCGCTAGTTGCTTCCTTTCCTGACTACTGTCGACACACACAATGATATGCTTATTTCATTATTTTATCATGTTAGTATGTACCTTTTTAGTGATCACCTCTGTAGTGAATTTGAAGTGGAAAATAAATCACAGTGAGTCAACAATACAAATATTGCTTGCTTAAAGCAAACTCTTCGAAAATGTGTTATGGAAAGCTTACTCTGTGTTAATATAATGACAGTTCTAAAATAAATCTGAAGAATATGCAAAGCCACCTGGTAAAACCTGGCATATTGCTATATAGTGCTATATATTGTACATATGCCTCACAAGAAGTGAAATAATGCTGTATTATTCCTTTGGAAATATTTCTTACGTCACGATATGGTGATAATAATCCATCCGGGTTATGACATCCCATTTGTGCGATTGAACACAACCACTTCAAAGCTGTTTACATTATGTGTCCTGTACAGGGCCACAAGAGGAGTTTGACATGTTTTCTAGATAGGGATTATTTTTCAAAGATTCAGTTAGATTAACTCGTGTAGTGTAAAAATCATGTTTTTCATCCCGCGGCCATAGAACAAGAAGCATTTCACATTAATTTATGAGATTTTGCTCATTTACTTACATGCATACAGAGCTTATGAATGTGTAGATTACATTTCATACATTAAATTACTTTAACAGTGAGTTAATTTGATGTATATTAGACAATAAAAATATCAAAATACGTGTGGAAATCTTAACGACTCTTTTCTATAGAAAGTGAGAATAATGTACAATCACCTAACACCATATAGAGAGTTCGAATAACAGGACTTAACTTAATTAGCAAATATTAATGCTCCAATAAGATATATGTGTGTATTAAGTGACTCGGGTTAGTGATATGGTCCTCTATATAGGCTATATGACATTGATTGCTACAAAACATATCTATCTGTAATACAGTGCTGATAGTAAACTCCATTAAGTATGCACTTTAATGATACCCACACATTTCCTTTTTGATTTCTATTAAGCCATGCCATTACTAAAATGCACAAATTGCACTTCATAGAATAGAAATTTGATATCGATTTTGCGTATTTAATTATGATTATCCATGTGTTAAAAAACTTCGCAAAATCAATAATTTGTAATGAATACGTTTCTGCAGAACATATATCAGAATTATTTATTGTCCTCAATGGCCGGCTGTTAATGGAAACGTCCTTTATGACATCGATTTGTCACTCAAAGCTTTTACAAGTAGGTTATAAAATCGAGTAAACAATATAAAATACCTACTGCTTTAAGCTAACTCATCGAACATACATTATGGAAAGCAAACATATGTAACTTGAAGGGGTATTATTATCATGACAGTTGTAAAATACATCTGAAGATATTCAAGGTCACTAAGTAAAACGAGCAGCTCCTCTTTTCACAAAGACATTACTTCAGCAATTAAGGAGCCTATTATGATGACAGGAACTTAATGTGCACATCTGGTATCCAAGTTGTTATATGAACACATCAGTTCCTACTATATATATATATATATATATATATATATATATATATATATATATATATGGTAAAATTGCACAAAATATCCATGGAAAAGATAATAAGTAGAAGAAAAAGAATATATCCAACGATGACTAAGTACACATGATCTACATTTAATTACACTACTGTTATTAGTTAAAATAAATGCACTGCAGTAAAACATTTGTTCCGTATATGTGGATGTTAGGTGCTGAGTTTGTAAGAAGTCAAAGGAGAAATGAATATTGAGTATGATGTTTGGATAAGCCAACGGAAAAGTAGTTATGATAACATGGACGTGGCTTTTTCCATTAACCATCTTCATAAGGCATACTAATTTTTTCAAAGTATACCATTGTTGTCGTACAGTCAAATCCACCTGTTCCTCAAATTCCTTTCTTACGTTTCTGCGGTTGCTTAAACAGTTATATTTTTCTTCTTTACGCTGCAAAACATTTAGGATTGTATATATAGAGTCATATAGTTTTATGCCTTTGTGTTATTATAATTACAAATTGCAAATGAACAGGAATAAATTCCAAAATCAATACGTAATACATACAGTTGTTGTTGTGAATTTTTTTCCCTAAAGAAAGCAACCAAGGCACTCAGCCGTAGTAAGAAAGGATTGCACTATGTACGGTACTGACTGAATTCTGATATCCTATTTTTAGTCAAAATGAAAACAAATCTGGGACCGGGACTAAATACCGGTTTTAGTCGAGGAGCCGAGACCGAAGACCGAATTGATTAAATGTGGATGATGTGTACTTAGTCTTCGTTAGATCTCTCTCTCTCTCTCTCTCTCTCTCTCTCTCTCTCTCTCTCTCTCTCTATATATATATATATATATATATATATATATATATAATACATATCCCATAAGAAGTGAAGTAATGTGATATTGTCCCATTTGAAATACCTGGTTAGTCCCGATAGACTGATGATATTTAATTTAGGTTATAACATCCCATTGTGGGATTTGATCCAACCACTTCAGGGTTGCATAGATTATGTTTACTGGGAAGGACCACAAGCGAGTTTTGATATTTTTGATACATGATCATAGGATTTGTGTTTCCCAAAAAATCTTTATTCTAAGAACCTGAATATTCAGTTTGATTAAATTAAAATAATTATCATGTAGTGTTAACTTAATTCCATGAGTCTAGAACAAGAAAAATTCTACATCAAATGAAAATTCACTCATTTGTTGATTCATATTCATACATGAAAAGCGAAGATAACGAACAGCGATCAATCTCATGTAATGGTAGAATAGCATGACTTTATTGGCAGCGGTTGATGTTCCAATAATATATATGTGTGCATGAAGTGACTCGGGTTAGCGCTATAACCCTCTGTGTATACTATATGACATTAATTGTTCCTGGATTTCAATTATCTATTTAGATGTACCCCGAATCATGTTTACGGATTATTTGAAATCTGTCGCTACATAAAACATCTACTTGGAATTCACTGTTGATTAATTCTTTGGGGTTTAACGCCGTTTTGGCAATATTTCAGCCATTTTACGGAGAAATTCAATATTGATGAGAAACTCCATTAGGTATGCACTTTAATTATTCCCACATGTAATTTATTTTTTCTTGAAATTTTCAAAATTAACCCACGCCATTTCTAAAGTGCACAATTTGCATTTCATAAAACAGAACATTAATATTGGTCTTTCGTATTCAATTATGATTATTAATAATTATTGTTAATGGAATCGACCTTTATGGTACTAATATAGTCACTAGAAAAGTTTCTGCTGCAATAAATTAAAACTCTCTGAACATAAATTAAAAATAAACGTTAAAGCCTGAATATAATGCATTGGGATACAGGTAACGATTTGCAATGGCCTATAGTGAGACAATTGGAGGGGATTCTTACTGTAATGGTTAAAGAATAATGTTAACATAGGCCGCAGGTTCACATACTTTTTTCACTCGACAACCCCACCAGAAAATTTGACTGATGTATCTTGACAATGTACATACTACTCTGTGAAAATTGTTTTTCATTGAAGAGCATAGTTTTCAACAGTTATGTCCTAAACATAGCATTGTTTTAACAGCAGTGGGACTGGGTTCCGTTTGATTATATGGTAAATATTAGTGAATGACGTCACTCATTGTATAAATCGTCTTATAATATATATAATTTGATGCTGTAGATCTTGATATCAATACTATTATCAAAACGAAACAAAAATAATCTGAAAAACATCAATGTCCAAAAAAAATGACAGGGTAGTCGAGCTCGTTTTTCAAAAAATTATTTTCAATAAAGATGTCAAAATTTCATAAAAACCATAGCAGCAGCAGTTTTTATTTTACGAATAACGTTACGAATATTTGCGACGCCATTCAACGACGTTATTCAGTTGATTTTACTTGCACAACTTCAAAACAACTCAGAGCAGCTGTATTAACACCTTGCAGTGCCAATAAAACATGTGTGGACAAACTTTCATTTATTTCCAAATAGCAATAGAATTGCTCGCTAAAATGTTGAAGATGTATACATGTACATTTATTGCACTATATTTTAATTATGTTGCGCGACTCATCAATTGAAATTATTCATTTGCGATCGCATGATCGCAGAAACAATGGCTGAAATAATCTAATAGAAATTATTTTATGCTTGAATCCCATAAATGTTAATTTTCTAAGTCTATATAGTCCAGCCATGTCTTGATGTTATAACCAGAAGATAAGTAAAGTTGTTTCTATTTCACAATGTATTTATGTCTATTTGAATATCTTACCACCACCAATTTTCAAAAAGCATAGACATGCTCACTTTCCCAAGTCATCTAACCCACCCAAAGCATTCTCTAGTTTTAAAACTATAATCATATTTAGTTTGTATTGCAGGTTCACTTGAAATTTTTGCTACTTTTCTTTCTAATTTTCATAATCTTCCACAAATGTTCATCCTCTGTTCCCTTAGAGTATTGTGGTTGGTAGTTGGAAGCTTCACCTCTATTAGAAAATTGTTTACTTCCTGCAACCCAATACAGGCATTCAGTCTAGATAAATATTTCAAAACATGATCACCCCCCTCCCCCTGGCTCTTGCATTTCTAAAAATAGTCATCAAAACACGTCGAGTTTTTCAATAAAACTTCAATATATAGGGAACATTGTCAAATTTTTCTCCAGGGGGCCCTGAAAGTGCTTTTAAGACATCTTGATCATTGCAAGCTGTCTTGCTTCCCCAAACTGTATGTTGTTAGACTTTATAAAATGATAGGATGAAACGTAGTACTTAGCCGAAATTTCTTACGTCACGATAGGGTGACCTTAACAAAATTGAACGAAACCGGATCTACCTCAATGTTATATTGTACCTGTTGTTGATAATTTAAATGATAACATTGAAGTAATGCGTTCTTTTTTCAGTCACATTTAGGTATGTACTTACCAAAACATTGAGCCGTAAAATTTGCGTATCCGAGAACGGTGACGTAAGCTAACCCGTGATCTACGTTAATTCAAGACAGAAAACATATATTTGACCATGCTAGCATATAATCTGCGGAAAAACAGAATAAATGGTCGAATATAGTAGGATTACCCAAGCGTATTTCCAATGGATTTTTTTTCCATATGATACTGTACAGATTCATCAAAATACGGTCGTCGTTAATAACAAACAAACAAACAAAAACAATCAACATGCAAAACGAAATCAAATATTTTTCTATATTCAGAGAAACGAGTATGTTATAGGTTTTTACGGAAGCATGTTACTACCAAATGAAAAATAAGTTTGCTATGTCGTAAATAGTTCTAATATATTAAGTCGTATGTACGACATTCCAAATCGTACTGACTAGATACTAAGTCAAACGTGTGCATAATATATTAAGTATAGTACGTAGTACAACCCACGAAATACGTGTAGAAAGCCAAGTGACCTTGTCATATTTCCAAAAGAATGTCTCTTTCTGTACATAATATGACTTGTACATGATTCACTGAAAATTTCAGTTTTTCTTGATTTTTTTTATTTTATAGAACCAGTGGGCCTTGATAACTGGTGGATTATGAGCACTGTTCCCCAATTGTGCAGTGATCTGTACCTTTTAATTTAACGATTTACACTGAGAAGAAAATAATTTTAGATTGTTGGTACGTGTGCTTTTTTAATTAATAATAAAAATGTGCTATAATTTTCTGTTAAATTCTAGTGTGTTATGTTTCCTACTGGTATTGTTTGTAAATATAGAAACATAGGCCTGTCCATTTGTTTGCATAAGGTTTTTCTCTAGTCAAATTATTTTCCTCAAATTTCAAACGAAACCACACAATGCCTCTCTCACTTCTCAGTCTGGGCAAATCAAATTAAAGCGATATCTTAAAATTCAAGGCAGAATAAAATGAAAACACTGTTCTACATAATTCGTTATGAGGTACGTTCATGAATTTATTGAATTTTCATATGCATAAAGCAAAAGAGGAAACTGAAATTCGTATGCACATCTTGCTTTACCAAATAGCGATATATTTCAAATGGAGATATCCCTCAAAAATGCGTCACAATTAATAGCCATTTGAAAAATATGTCATCCATAAGTCGAACCTCGCATACTTTAGGTGGAAAATAGTTAAAATATCCGGAAGTACCAATAAGTATCAGTAAGTGACAATAGGACAATGGAATAACAATCACAAGTTTGGACTTTACTCTTTGTTGTTGCTTTATTTCTGTTCGTTTGAAGCCGTTTGATTTCGTCACACCCCTTTTCAACGTTTCCTAATCATCATTTTAGTACGAGATACTTCGACTCCATATAATATGGGTGGATCCCACGGTTGCTCCCATGCGGTTGAGTTGTATGGCCCGTTCAGATAGGCGTCATGGCAGCTGTTATACCACCACCCTCCTCCGGCTCCGTAATCCCTAGCACACCTGTCGAGTTCGATTGTAGAAAAAGGCATGCCAACTACATCGTCAAAACTGCTTCCAGTATCAACCAGTCTATCTCCTTTAATGAGAAATAAATGTACATCACATTTTGATCCAATACAAAATCAACATTACATGTCTCTAGTTTAGCTTCCCAGCGCTGGTGTTTCACTACCATAAAGAAGTGTCATAAATAATTTGCACGTGTGAACGCACGTCAATATGGTGTAGGCAATGTTACTGCAATACATGACTTTTGTTTATCAGGCATGAAGTATGTTGCAACTAGTGACTAACAGGCACTGCCCTTCTCTCGATTGTAGAGCAATATTACTGGTAGGCAGAAAAGGGGATCACAGGATAGCAGACCTTTCCCGTAGTACAGATTGTGCAGCGAAATTTATTCAATGTGATCAAAAAAGGGCGAGTTGAATCGAGAGGTTGAATCGGACCAAGAGACAAAATATGTTTAAACTAAACCTGAAGGCAAATATCACCTATCCCATTGGAAGCTGATTTTAAAGTGAAAAAAAAACCCGGTTTATGTTCATGGCTCCGTTTGACTGATCGATATATAGGCCCCGCGGTGGCTTTGATCAGTCGACAGGGAATGTTTTCTCTTCCTAGATACCTTATCCCACTTCTGGTTTATCCAAGGGCCCGTGTTTACCCAAAACCTATATTTGCTATTGCTTATAGGAGTTATGAGATTGATACTGTTCGCTATATTCACCGTTCATCCAAGTACATTCAAAATAAAAGACACCAGAGAGTCTACATATAGAATGGTGTCGTAATACTGTTTGCGAAAATTAAACTGAATGCATAGCAAGACTCCCAGTTGATGGTTTGCTGAGAAATAGGCGATAGGCATCAAACTCGTTCGAGATAGAAAATCGGTCGTATTCCTGATATAGTGTGGAGCCGTTCGTTAAAGTGATTGAGAAATGGATGCGCGTGTCGTTGTTTTTAGTCAATTGGTGGATGATATCATTACCTTCAAATGGTGATAAAGAATGCCACTATACATTTAGAAGAAATACAAAGGAAATATTTAACTGTTACTCACAAGATATTTAACAGACAAATCACAACAGTTTCTATCTAGAAAAAAAATGATAAATACCAGGAGCACTATAAATAGATGGACGTAATATTCGTGTATGTATAAACAAAAACGAAATTATTTTATAACTCGCAAAAAGCTTACCTATCCAATATTCATTACAAACGGAACCAAATCCCTCTTTATATTCTGTCCAATTTCTTTTGAAGTTCACCGATCCATCATGACGCGATTGTATTACCTAAAATATGTACATGCACAATTTAAGACACTTATTATTCCGGGTTTGAAATATTGTTATATCAGACATATCTAACGTCAGATTTGTGCACACACGGTGATAATCATGGACATTGCAAATACTCTTTTCACAAAAATCGAAAACGAGGCTAAGGTTGGAAAACAAAGTGAAAACATTCTTGTTTGGATGTATGTCATCCAATGCTAAACGAGAGTTGTATCAAAGCCAAAATGGGATATACACAGGGGAAAGCAAACTGGTACACACAAAACAATGTAGACAGACTTGGAGCTTCTTAGATTTATTGGCGCTAATGAACAAAGCTGCTCATAATTAGTGCAAGGAGAAAAAACATAATCCGAAGTGAACCTTGGGACCAGATGTAAGCCCGGGAAAATATTAAATAATATATATTCATATTTGTAATATCAATTGAATGAATGCAATCTCCAGGTGAGCTCTACTGGCAAGCTGAATCTCCGCCCATTCGGAAATGGCAGCCGTGATGAAGGAATGGCTCTCCATAATAGGTTCTTGTCTGAAAAATACAAAAACAAAGGCAAAACACCGACAAAAAGAACGATATGTACAGTTTCAGTTTACGGAGAGGGCTGGGTGGGTGGATTTCCATGTGCGAACTGCTGGGGAATCTTGGACGGTGGTCATGACGTAATGTATGACATCACTAATACCCAAAAAGAGAATAGTTGACAGCAGGAAATTACCCCGATGATGCAGATTAATGAATACTATTGATATTTAGCTTAGATAAACTGATGCAACTTCCACGAGTTAAATACTATTATCAAAGACAAAATATGGTGTACACAGGGAAAGCAAACTGGTACACACAAGACAAAATAGACAGACTTGTACGCTATTAGATTTAATGGCGCTAATGACCACGACTGTTCATAGCTAGTGCAAGGAGAAAAACCATAACCCGAAGTGAACCATGGGACCAGATATACACCCGTGAAAATATTAGATAATGTTTATCTATATTTGTAATATCAATTAAATGAATGAAAAGTCCAGGTGAGCTCTACTTGAAAGCTGAATATCTGCCACTAGGCTATGCAGCAACTGGATAGACTGCGCCACCAGTAGAGCTGACCCTCCCCAAGTAGTGGTAGTCATAGACAAAAGATAAACCCTCATAATAGGTTGGAACTATCATCTCCAAACACACACACAGAATAATTGTAAAACTGCAGAAAGCTCATCTTTCTGTGATCATCCCATCTAAACTGGCAGTAACAAACTACAGAGCAATTGCCGCACGTGGATGATCCAAGCAAAACATGATCAGTGAACACCAAAACAATAAGTATGAGCTGATTGCATACACCGTGTAAATACAAGAGGAGCCAGCAACGATTTGTATAAATGGGTATCCCTAATCAAAGTGATCACGTCGTCATATACAAAATTAATGCGCAATATGCTACAAAGGGAGCCAGCAACACTTTTGCTTAAATGGGCATCCCTAAACAAGACATGATTACATTGTAATCAGTTAACACTAAAGCCAATTTAATATGCAATATATATACAAACAGGGAGCAAACAACAATTTTGATTAAATGGGCATCCCTTGACAAACTGTGTGGCCGTCCTTGATACACTGTTTTTGACTACGGATAACACCGTTTACCTGATCAAGATATAGGGCTCACGGCGGTTATGACCGGTCGACAGCGAACACTTACTCCTCATGGGCACCTGGTCCCACATCGGGTAAATCCAGGGACCTGTGTCTGTCCAACTCTTTATTTAGTATTTCTTATAGTAGTAAAGAGATTGATCATGTTCGTTATCTTCACCTTTCATTACAATGTATTTAATGTACAAAAATGTAATAAGAACTAGTCTTATCTAATTCGTGATAGATAGATAAATAGACTAATTATATAGAGAGAGGGGGGTAAGTAACCATTGTGATGTAAAACTTATACGGTACCAATTTTGATGCACCAGATGCACATTTGGACAAATAATGTATCTTCAGTGATGATCAACCGAAATGATTGAAATACGAAGTAACAATGAAGTTTTAGAACTATTATAAGGAAAACCTGTGTGCCAAATAAGCGGAGTCAAATTCGTCTAAGGATAAGAGCTATTATATGAGATTATGCAGAAACTATACACATAAGTAGTCACTTACTGTCCATCCACCACCGGAAGTATCCATGTCACAATAGACCTGGACTGGGGAGTTGTTCCCAAAAGGGTATATGATGTACCTATCGGAAGTGGCCATATTTTCTTGGTAGTAATCGAAACAGTCAACACTCTTCGTGTCAGTCTGTCTTTGAACTGAAAGTTTGAAGCAGAGAAATAAGCATATTGTAAAACCTATATGGTACCAATTTTGATGCACCAGATGCGCATTTCGACAAATAATGTCTCTTCAGTGATGCTCAACCGAAATGTTTGAAATCCGAAATAACTATGAAGTTTTAGATCTAAATATAGCCAAAAACAGCGTGTCAAACAAGTGGAGCCAAATTCGTCCAAGGATAAGAGTTATGCATGAGGGAGATAATCCTTAATTTTGAAATGAATTTCTAAATTTTATAACAGCAATTAAATATACATCCGTATTTTCAAGCTAGTAACGAAGTACTTAGCTACTGGGCTGTAGAGACCCTCGGGGACTAACAGTCCACCAGTAGAGGCCTCGACCCAGGGGTCATAATGTAAAACTTATACGGTACCAATTTTGATGCACCAGATGCGCATTTCGACAAATAATGTATATATATATATATATATATATATATATATATATATATATAGCATTCACACACATATATCACTTTCCTCTGAGCATGAAAACCATGGCACGAGCAGGGTTTAAACTCATTTTCTCCCGGTCACGGTGCTGTTCGAATTTCTCTGATATGTGCCAACATACGCCTATGTATGTAGTTTTATTTTTTTCGTTACAAATAAATTGTATTATTAAACGATAAATGTCATAACCTATCTTTGCAGATAATTCCATTGCAACTTATAACTGTACTTAAATTCTCATTTCATGGATAAGAGTTTCTTGCTTCAGATGACTTTTACAAAATAGATTTGGAGGATATTGCAAACCCATAACTGTTTTTAAGATTAAGGATATATGATATTACTTCATCTGTATAATGCTTCACTTGTAAAACCGGAAAACGAAAATTTTCCAAGATAAATTGAAATTAAAATTCAGCGAGAGGTATTTGTCCTCGCAGCATGGTTATACAAGATACATTCAACTGTAATGGTACAACCTTCCAGGTTTGATTTTTGAAGGAAAAAAATGATATAGAGAAAAAATGAACTAACCGTTCTTGTCAGATGTATAATACTGCCAGTCTCCTTGTGATTGCGTCACATCACAGAATCTACATTCCGAGTACAGACGACACGATTTTGTTAGGGAGTTATATCCGTAACATCGACAATGATCACTAGCGCAAAAACCAGCGCATGTAATTAACGAAGCAGCATAATACGTCCCTAGACAATTTAAGTCCAGCTTGTCGTAAGATTCAGGAAATGCCATGTAATAACTGTCAACAAATACGGCATACGCAATAGAACACGACATAAGTACTCCGAAGAGATGGAAAGGAACACACCTATCAAAATGGTGCATCGTTGTCTCCAATTCAGCTCCAGCACACTTTTTGCAATTATTGTGAGAAAGGAAATTTTTTTTATGAAAGTTATATTAATATTTTCTGGAAATGTAGAGTAATCGTCAAATTATAATGACTTATTTAACAGAATGGTATACCCAATATGATGTGTACCACGTTGTCCGATACTATTAAATCACTGTATGGTGTAACTATTATAACCTAAATTGTATCTGTACGCAAGCGCTGTGAAATTACAAGGTTTAAAATTTACTTCCCCACATCAATATTCAGATTTTATTTGACGTCAATACTTTTTTGAGGATCTAATAATGTCATCGGTAACAGCCAAAAATCTTTTTTCAATATTGTTCTCGTACAGAAATCAATTTGTCAAATATTTCTGATATGTCTCTCGTCTTTAAAAATATAATGCTACCTAAATTACAGTGCACTATCTTCGCGTGAACTATCGTTGTTTTGGGCAAATGTTGTTTATTGGCATTTATTAGATTAGGATTTACAAACCCCTTGATTGCAACCTAAACAATGGATTCTGGATGCATTTTAAGAGTATGCAAAATTAAAAGTGTTCATACATTAAAAACTCACAATAAAGAAACGAGAAAGAAGGACGGTAAGCAATACTCTGTCGATATATCTTTATACAAACGTCTGTTTTATAGCAGGGTTAAAAGACAAAGGACAGTCATATGATGAAAGCCTTTTAAATCACTAAACTGTGTACTTGACAATCTAACAATATTAATACATGTAGCATCCTAAAGGTTTATCTATTATATACAACCTATTCAAATAACTTCCTTTTTAAGAAAAAAATTCAACATAGCTTTTTATCATAGCTAAATTCAATTTTATATTGTATCCATTTGATAAAGTCAGCTTATAGCTATTCAACACTTGAGTTATTTTCTGACATCTACAACAATATATAATGTCTAAGTTGGTAATTCAAAATGTTGATTTCATTATGAGAGCATCCAGGAATATATTCCTTTTTTGCTAGTTACTACATACATGTTTTATAAATATCTTAACTAGTTCACGTTCATGCATGTATAATAGATGTCCAACATTTGCTCTTTGTTGAGTAAAGAAAGTACACAAATCTATGTCTGATTTGTGGATAATTTTTGAAAACGGTGTTGGTAGTCAATATCCTATAATTATCAGGATATTGAAAACATTGTATGCTCCTTTCTTTTACTGATAAGAGTACATTAGTACTAATGTTTTACCGTTCATCTTGGATATTTGAAACAGTTTATGTCATTTTTATATTCCTGCAGGTTTTACTCCATTATTAGTAGAAGTATTATAAACTTTTCTATTTGCATTTTCGTCTAAAATCAAAGGAAATAAGTGTGTTCGAAAAAAAAGTTTTCGGTTGATTTATTTACTTGATCCAGCGTGGTACATTCATTCCTACTCGCTCGTTCACATGCTTATTTTAGAATATCGTCCAATCAAAGTAATCGTTATAATAACGAAACTCTTCTATTTTCAAAGGTAGCATTAACTTAGCTTTGTCATCGTTGTATACCGAAATCGGGCTGAAAGCATCTTGTTGATTGGACAAATTCGCTCAGGGTGTACTATGAACGCCCAATCAAATTGCTTCATTATTTATTCATGAGAACGAGTAAGTAGGGATGGACCCACGAGAGATGGAGATAGGAACGAAGCGTAATCAACAGTGGGTTTCCGACGATGGCTTTGGTTACACTTAAACATTCTAAAATGTTGCTTTCCATTTTGTTATATATCGATGTAAACTTGTCGCATTTCATATTGTTCCCTATTTGACTACCGGTAAGGGTGAATTAAGAAAGTTAATATTATTTCACTCCATGCCTTCAAAATATTCTTTCATTATTAAACGTTATTATTAATTGTGTTACGCTCTGTCGAGAATATTTCACTCATTAATGTACCACACATTTTGACCTACATCTATGCTAAGCGCACATGACCGTAGCAGTGAGGGTTCTTTATCATACCAACGCCTGCCATGACACAGCACCTCCGTTTTTATGGTCATATCCGTACGACTCCTTATTTTCACTTCTAAATTGCTGCGCTTTGACGATGGAACAATCACTACCTTTTTAATGCCTTGAGGTTGATGAGGCCATGGCACGAGCGAAGTTCCCGGTTACGAAGTGAACGTTCTACCACTAAAGTACCGTGACCGGTCTTTTGTCTTTAAGTTTTTGTGATGATTTAAGTTTTTCTCATAGTATAAAACACCCTAAAACAACTGTGCTTGGATTATATTGTAACAATGTGGATAATAATTAACAAAATCATTCTAAGATTGATTTGCATCAAACCGGAATTAATTCTTAAATTCTCAACTTTATATAACGAGTAAAGTGGTTCTAAATAATTCATTAACACCAGTATTTACACCATGACTGCCATTTGGCAAAACCCTTAAGTTTTTTTTTCACCCAAGATATTGCCATAGTGGCTGATGAAAAATTTGAAAATTCTCAATACCAATGTTTTTATGTTTCCTCACTTTCATAATACTGTGTTAATACTTTTTCCTTAATTTCTGAAACAGGACTCGTTCATGAGAATTCCAATAGAATCTAATTTACTTGCTGAATAACATCTTTAGATAGATTGAGTAAACCACTAAATACATGTTTCAATTGAGATATAGCTGGTGACTTTATTACAGTGTTAAGACTAATTGAGGTAAGATCTCGTCTTTCCAAAACAAAGTTTTTTTTCCCCAGTGAAATCAGTTTAAACAAAATATAATAATCTAATATGGAAGTATATGCCCAGGACTTTTTAAGACTTACTAGTATTTTTCATTGTCAGATTTGTGATATTTTTAACGTCTTTTACTTCCCATTCATATAACTCGTGATTTAGAAAAGGTTACTGATAGTACTGATATTTGTTTGAATACATTTAATTCATGCAAAGTAGCCTCCAAACAGTGCTTGGTTCCATAAGAAAAGCGGTATCATCTGCAAATTGTGATATCACATGAGTAATCCCCCCCCCCCTATATGCAAAATGAAGATAACGAACAGTGATCAATCTCATAACTCATATAATCAATACAAAATAGATAGCTGGGCAAACACGGACCCCTGGACACACCAGAGGTGGGATCAGGTGCATAGGAGGAGTAAGCATCCAATGTTGACCGGTCACACCGGCCTATCTATTCCCTGGGTGTCTTATTACCTCTTAAATTGATGGCATTGGTATCTGCAGATAACAAATATAAATGGGAGAAATTGGGTTTCATTGTCTACTTTTTTCCATTCTTGAAACATTTGGACAAATTCCACCTTGGTTGATTTTTGTAATAATATTTCTATGAAATATTTAACGCAACTTATTTCATGACACTGTATCAAAGATTTTACAAAGTCCATAAGTAAATTTGATCCAGGGATATTTTTGATATCTGTATAATAGACAATGTCATATATTAATCAATTATTTTCTGTAATAGTTCGACCTGATATACAACTTGTTTGTTTTCCTGGCATAAGGACGGGTAAGCCGTATTCAGTTCTGTGTGCGATGCACCCCGAAACAATTTTGTAGATAGTGTTTAATAAATGTAATTGGTCACCAATCAGATACCCTTTGTTTTATTGGGGTTGGTATAATCGATATTATACTTTATCTCAGAGTGGCTGATAAATTGCTATTTCTACGAGCATAACCCAAAGAGCTGACAACAAAATGTCCAAAATTCTTCTCTTTTTAAACTGCGTAATATATCCATTACTTCCTGGATGTGTATTGTTATTAAGATCATTTTAATGAATAACATAGCCTATGCCTTTTTTATTCTACCGATATTTTTCTTGTGTTATGAAATACATTGTTACGTCCCCATTCTCTTCTAAAGTTTAACTTTGATAAAAAGTTTCATATATGCACTCTAACAATTCATATTGTTTACTTTTACTCTTTGCCCTCCTTCTGTTTTTATTCTTTGCATATTTCTTTCTGCTAAAGTTTTTTTTTTTCTAAGGTACAAAAGTTTTATGTTGTTTTATCATCTTCATCAATCCATTTAGTCCTTGACCTTATTTAATTATTGTGATTTCTAATTCTTTATTGTGTTCCTCAACGTGAGATGCATCTCCTTCACTTTCCTATTCCATACAACTTTGCATTTGTCCATGGATTTCTTATTCCTTGTCTAACACGAAGTTTAAACATTTTGTAACGTATTTCATAAAAAAAAAAAGTTCCATCAAGCGAAATGCAAAATTCCATTAAATTGGGAATATCTATATTCTCAACTGCTATTTAAAATTAACGATCCTTCATGTTGTAGTTCCTTTTTATTAGAGTACTCGTTATCTCGCTTGCGACACTATACGTGTTACACGTGTCACCATGCATGGGAGGGAGACATCACGATCAGCTCTCCTCCAATTAAATTCACAATATCATTCTAAAGGATAATATCCCACTTGGTTTATAACATCCCATTTGTGCGATTCGATCCAACCACTTCAGGATTGCATAAACTAAACGTGTCCTACACATGGTTACAAACGGGTTTTGATATTGTTTGTACAAATATATATATATATATATATATATATATATATATATATATATATATATATAGCATTTGTTGTGTGTGTAGTTAGTTTTTTAATCTTTAGTATTGAGTTGGGTTAAATTTGAAATATCCCGATGTAGTGTAAAGTTCATGTTCTTCATTCCACGGTCCTAGCATTTGAAAATCTATTCAAGAACGAAAATGACCGGGTTGTTTTAAAATATGGTATATATCATAGATACAGCAGTACAAAACACACTGGAAAATGACATATTGAATGTAGAATTCACTAAAAAAGCATATCTAATTTTAACATACCTCATGCATATGCATATCTTCAGTACATATATAACTTCTATAATATACAAGATCTGAATATGTTAATGATAAGCTTCAAACTTTTCAAATAATGTCCGATCACTTTCAAAAGACACATGCAAATATCCAATGCCTCCAACACAGCTGTACAATGTCTGAAGGAAGTCAAATAAATGCTGTAAATGGAGTTGATTACAAAAATAGACACTGTCTGCACATCTATTTTTTCACAATCTTCCCGATCACTTTCAGAGAAGCACATGCACGTCTTCAATGCACCCATAAAAACTGTACAAAATTGTATTGATTTATAGTATGAAATTGATCACTGTTCGTTATCTTCACCTTTCATTGACCATGCATATATTTCCAATACATTATCTTTCATACACCGGCTTATAATGACAGTAGGTTACTTGGGTGTATAGTAAACGCTTCAATGTCTATAAAAAGCTTTGAGTATTTTGAAAGATTTATTTCAAAGTGAAAATAATGCATAATCACCTAAGAACAGTTATAATATAGAGTGGTAGAATAGAAGGTATTAACTGAGCAACATTTGATGTTCCGGTAAGATATCTGTCTGTGCAAGGTGGTGTAGGTTAGCGTCATGGGTCTCTATAGAGGCTGTATGAAATTAGTCTTTCCTAGAGTTCAATTATCTATTTAGATACTCCCTGGATCATTTCTACGAATCATTTGGAAGCACTCGATAACTAACATATTCAATTGAGATTCAGTGTTGATTGACCATTCGGTAATATTTCAGCTATTTTACGGCGGAGTCCAGTATTGATGAGACACCCCATTGCGTATGCAATTTAATTATTCCTACATGTGTCATTTGCTTTAAATTAACACACGATATTTCTAAAGTACAGAGTTTGTATTAATATTGATGTTTTGCATTCAATTATGATTGCGCTTTTGTGTGCAAAAACTTAACAAAATCAATTATAAGAATTTGTAATCAACTGGAGTCTAGGAAGCAGATATCAGAATTTTCGTGTGTCATCATTGAAAAAAATCTTGCATTCAGAGTTCGAAGCTTTTCGTCAGGAATAAGTATTGTGAAATGATAAGTGATAAGTTCTCCTACACATTAACAATCTCCAAACATCAGAAACCTTGTCAGACATTCTGGAAGAACCCATGTACTGGGACACACATCTTTAAACGGAATACCTTGTATTAGATTTGATTTGCACTCAATTAGCAATGCATAATATCATTTATTCACTTACCTTAACAGTGTTAATGGCGGATCTAGGATATTTCTGACGGGTGCGGGGGGGGGGGGGTAGTGAACTGGGGGCGGTCTTGAGGGTCTACTGTAGAGCTAGGCTAGGTCGGAAGATATTTAGCTCTGATGAAATGAGACGTATGTATTTCAGTTGTTTTGGATATAAAGAAATATATTGGGATAACGATTCCTTGTATCGATTACTACACATTTAAAAACACGACATGCTGATACTATAATATTTCATCTGAATGCAAAATGATACGTTGGTATATGATGTCTACATTTACTTGACTGATACTTGAGGTAATAATTCTCTGTTGAAACTGAGCGTTCACAATTCTTTCGTGCATTCAACGGTTCTTAAAAATGTTATTTTCTAATCATATCTATATATTCAGTGTTGCTCATGATTCGGGGATTGTGTGAATATGCTTTCTGATATATGTGAAGATAACTAACAGATCTCTATCTCTGAACTCATATAAGGAATAAAAATAGAGAGGTAAGCAAACACGGACCTCTGGATATACCAGAAATTAGATCAGGTACCTGGAGGAAGTTTATATCACTTTTTGCCTAGTTACACTCGCCGTGAGCCCTATATCTTGATCAGGTAAACGGGGTAATTCGTAGTTAGGATTAATGTAGCCGGAACGGCCTACCAATTGGTATTGGAACCTTCAGATACTATTTGACAAAAAGGCAGATTGTGTTGGCAAACTAAATCGTTATAGCGACCATGGGATTTGCGAACTACTAAACAACAATGTTGAAACCCTTTTAATATCAACTTCTTTGTCAGTAGTCTGCCTAGTTTTGAAAACTGATCAAACGCAAAACAAGCTCCTGTGTATTGACTCAGTTGAGATATATAAACAACATATGCAGATGATGATGGAATATTGATACATAAATATGGGAAGTTACCCATGGTGACGCTGAAAACATCTCGTTTTACATAAAGTTGATTTGTTAGTTTACCGTTAATATGTAATTTCAATGAGATATTAAATGTTATGTAAGAGATCGTTTTCCTGATCACATTAAATTATGACATTATGAACTTTAAAATGATTTAACCCACACGCCTATAACAGTGAGTGAACAATTCTGGAATTGGCGTAAATGAATAGAACCAAACTCAATAAACGTTTACTATAATGACCTTTTTAGAATACCATTTCAATATTTTATTTTGCAGTATGACGTTTCCGTCGATTTGCCTTTTAATTCAATTGTTTGAAAATGGTGAATGTTATGAATCCTACAAAGAAAGAAAAGTCGAGAACAGAGAAACAAAAACAGGATCTATGGACACAGTAGGTATGAGGTCGGGAGCCTAGGAGGAGTAAACATCCCTTGTTGATCGTTTATTCCCATTGTGAACCCTCTAAATGAGAGGTGAATATAACAAACAGTGATCAATTTCATAACTCCTACGAGCAATACAAAATAGATAGTTGGCCAAACACGGACCCCTGGACACACCAGATGTGGGATCAGCTGCCTAGGAGGAGTAAGCATCCCCTTTCGACCGGTCACACCCGCCGTGGGCCCTATATTCTGATCAGGTAAACAGAGTCATCGGTAGTCAAAATCAGTGTGCCAAGAACGGCTTAACAATCGGTATGAAACACGTCAGCCAGCATTTTACCCAATGATAGGTTGTATTAACGACCATATAATTTGCGAAATGCTGACTTCAATGAAGACTGTCAAAACCCCTGTACCATCAACTTGTTTGTCAATAGCTTATCTCAATTTAAAAACTGACTATACGTAGAACATGTATCTTGATTACGTCCACGATGCCACACGCAGTTATTTGTGTACAATAGCAGTACACGATATATGTTTACAGTGAATTTGTTTGAACTGAAAAATATAATATAGGTATAGAAATCCCAAGGAAATTGTATCAATTAGTTACTTGTAATATCTACGTCAAGTAAAGATCAATAAGTATCAGTAAGTGAAAAAGGAACAATGAAAAAAAAAAAAAAAACAACCAAAAAAAAAAAAAAAAAATAAATAAGAACTCTGCAATCGTGTCTCTTTGTTGTTGCTTCGTGTTCGTTTGATGGAATTTGGTTTCGCAGAATACTTTAACGTTTCAGCCTTTACGAATCATCATTTTAGTGCGGGAAACTTTGCTTCCGCTTTGTATGGGTGGATCCCAGGGTTGATTCCATGCGGTTGATTTGTACGGACCGTTCAGATAGGCGTCATGACAGCTGTTATACCACCACCCTCCTCCGGCTCCGTAACCACTTGCACATGAGTGAAGACCGATTGTAGAAAAATTCATGCCCACCACATTGTCAGAACTACTACCGGTATCAACAAGTCTGTCTCCTTTAAAAAGAAACAAAGGTGGCAATGATTCACTACACATTCGCCTTTACCTGTCTCTAGTTTAGATTCCCTGCGCTAGCGTTTCAATAGCATAGAAGTAGCAACACAATGACAAATAAAAATCTGCAAGTGACATTATTTATTTTGACATGACGGATGCAGCGAGTGGAGATTGACTTTCACCACATCTCTTCTATTGAATTTATAGCAATATTACGAGTAGACATACCAATATACCATAGTCTATTGTACGAATTATATAGTGCTACGTTACCATATAATCAAAACATTGATCTGAAATGTTAATTCGGACCAAAAGACGAAAGAAATGATTAACAAAAACATGAAGACAAACTATATACCAATGAAAGTCAACCATAAACCGAGGAAAGTGTTACCTCTGTATGCACTCCGGCGTGTTTACGAAAATCAAATTAAATTCATACCAAGACTCCCAGTTGATGGTTTGCTGAGAAATAGGCGATAGCCATCCGACTCATCCGAGATAGAAAATCGGTCATATTCTTGGTATAAAATGGAGCCGTTGGTTAGGGTAACGGAGAAATAGATACGGGTGTCGTTGCTTTTAGTCAATTGGTGGATGACATTATTACCTTCAAATGGTGATAAGAAATACCACTATACAATAGGAAGGCAAAAAGGAAATTTTGAAATGTTACTCACGAAAAATTTAATGTATCGTTGTTGCATAGAAGTGTGCCAACACCTCATATAATAGGTAATGAGATATAGTATAGCTATCTATTGACATACATAGGTATAGGGGATAGAGGGATCGACATGTAGATAAACGTGTTCTTAATGTAGATTAAAAGAGATTATTTACGCTGTGGGTTAAGTACGTGATTTTCCACGCCCAACATTGCACGTGAGAGGGGGGGGGGGGGGGGTACGCAGTAACATAATATAGTATATATCATATCAAACATATATAACTATGAGCGTGGAGAAAATTAGTGAAAATTCTTCCACATCTAAATCACCATTTTTACAATTTGTTCATGTATGCGAGGTGAAGATAACGAACAGTGATCGATCTCATAACTCCTATAAGCAATTTAAAATAGATAGTTGGGCAAACACGGACCCCTGGACACACCGGAGGTGGGGTCAGGTACCTAGGAGGAGTAAACACCCTCTGTTGACCGGTCACACCCGCCGTGAGCCCTATATTCTGACCAGGTAAACGGAGTTATCTGCAGTCAAAATTAGTGTGCCAAGAACGGCTTAACAATCGATATGAAACACGTCAGATAACATTTAACCCAATGATAGGTATTTGCGAAATCCTGACTTCAATCGAGACTGTTGAGACCTCTGTACCATCAACTTGTTTGTCAGTAGGCTTACATTGTTTAAAAACTGACTTTACCCAGAACAAGCTCTTGCATATCGAATCAGTTGAGATATATACACATCATATGCAGGTGTTAAATGAATAGTGCTACATAACTATGGGAAGTTGACGATGGAGAAGCTGAAATCATCCTGTTTGTCGTACAGTTGAGTTGTCAGTTTGCCGTTAATGTTTACTTTTAATAAAATATCTAAGTATAAAGCAGAAGTGGATGACTCTGTGTTGTCATTTATTTCGAGCTCACAAGGATATATCACATCGACAGAAGAAATGAAAGTTATTATTGTTAATAGACAAAACGTCATCGATATATCAAAATGTTGAATTGAAGGTTACAGCGAGAGATTTTTTCTTCTCATGTAAAAGTTTTTGAATAAATTCTGCTTCATATGAATATAGAAACAGGTCAGCTAACAAAGGAGCACAACTCGTGCCCATGGGAATCCCAACAGACTGTTGGAAGATCTGATCACTAAAGATCACGGAGATATTCTCAATGAGGAACTCTAGTATATTTTTTATTTCAACTTCAGAGTACTCGAGCGTGGAATCAGAGTGGTGTTTAACAAAGTAAGTTTTTGAATGACTGATCACTAGATATGAATATTTCCGTTTTCCGTTTTTGTTGAAGAAGCAACTGTCTATGATATCAAAAAGCATAGTCTTTAATTTATCGTGAAGAATGATGGTGTATAGTGTTGAAAAGTCATATGTTTTAATGTTATTGATTTGGGAAAAACTATGCGTTTTCAAATTTACTAAAAGTTGTCTAGAATTTTTTAGAATCCACATTTGATTAACATCATTTCTGGCATATGTAGCCGCACAGTAAGTTTGAAGTTTTTCCTTCACAGCTGTTAATATTTTCGTGAGGAGCAAAGATAGAACCTTGATAGAGCACTTACTGGATCTAGCAATGTATCTTTGTAAGGTGTTTTATGTAGTTTAGGAACCCCGTATAGGTAGGGTAATTAATATTCAATCGCCTCATTGACTGGTATATTCAATGTGTCTAAAACTGAAGCATGGTTTTGAAGAATTTCATCTTTTGAAAGGGCAGTTAGAGTATAAGTACGATTACAGAAAGTGGAATTAATGCTACATTTTCATATATGAAAATGAAATTCTTACAAAAGATACAAAAACACCTACCTATCCAATGTTCATTAAAAACAGAACCAAATCCCTCTTTATATTCTGTCCAATTTCTGCTGAAGTTCACCGATCCATCATGGCGCGATTGTATTACCTGAAAGATGTGTATGCATAATTTAAGACACTTCCTAGTATGGAATATTGCATCAGATTTATGCAGATAGAGCCTTTCTACTCTTTTCACATACTTCAAAAAGGAGGCTATGGTTGGTAACCAAACTATATGTCAGCATGGGAGTGTCTGCAAATCACTGTTATGTCTCATTATGCATTGGTAATTATAGGATACTTAATTATCACAAGATATTGGGAATTAGGAAATCATGGATCCAAGCTATTATGAAAGACCCTGGCTTACCTTTTACCGTGAGTCATCCTGCTCATTTTGGTAGTACCTGTGCGATTCTAGAATCGGGCAGTTGAAAGTGTTTGATTGACACTATAGCGCTATATATTTTACCTTGTAACCGCTGAGACGAGCGAGGACCCACACATGTAACATCTTACACTACCACTTTAGGCATTTAATCCGCCTATTCATTTAGCGAGGGATATATAAAACAGCGCATTTTTGACGTGATATTAGATGCGCTGTTGTTATTTTACTTTTTGTCAATTAACAACAACACTTACAAATGTATGAGAAAGATTAATTGGAATTTTAAAACAAATAGGGAGCTTTTCAAACTATTTATTTGTTTTAAATTTATAAGGGGTAGTCCATGAAGTATACCGCTGTGACGGCAAGAATTTTCCATAAGCATTACGCGTAATATTTATGATTTTTCCGATGATGAAGAGCAAATCACTTGATTCAAATGTGTAAATATTTTGACGAGCTCGTCGCGACGCGAGCTTCGCTGGCTACGACATTGCTATTTATTCATGCATAGCTCTGATCTTTGGACGAATTTGGCTGCATTTTGGTTTTGTCACTCTAGTTTTCCTTTTAGCTGTTCCAAATTTTTTGTCATTTCGAATTTCCAAATTGTCGGCTTGAGCATCCCCGAAGAGATATTATTTCTCGAAATACGCATCTGGTGCATCATAATTGGTACCGTATAAGATCTACATTCTTGCATTTCAAACAACTATTTGAATGCATTTTGTCAAAATAATAAGATGTGGCTAATGCTGACGCAATACAGTGTAAAGAGGTAATTTGAACAATGTAAATGTATTGTAAAACGAGTCAAGATGTCTACATATGGTATGAATCAATAGGTACTCTGTTGCCAAAGTGATGACTTAATATTCAGTTTGCAATTGTAATTAGATATTTGGAATGGTTTGTCTGTTGCTGGACAATAAAATCCTGATCATCATTTCATTGTCTGTCAGTTATCTCCGTGTATTAAGCAGAAGTATTGTACAATATAAAAGAGAGTTTGAAGTTGCTGGATGATTTCCATGTGTTATATAAGACAAACGCTGGGATAAATGAATCATTAATTACCTTTTTATGCTTTCGCATTATTATTTTTGAATTGTCCTGAATTTAAATATTTTGTGAGAGGAGATAGTAGATAATGGTGAAAATAGAGCTAATAGAACATATACATTGCGGGTGATTTGTTTTACGCTTACATCAATAAGCGATGTTCATATTGAAAAGCAACCAGCTTTGAATTTAATACGACATTTGCTTTTTATCTATGTGTGGATTTAATGCCCCTGGCAGTGAATATGCTTTGTCTGCCGATGTTTACCGTGATACTACCTGGTCGTCCGTTTTCAAGGTCTTACCGAAAAATATGTGGAATTAATTTCTAACATGGAGCGTTCATCTAAAGAACATTTACTACATATGCTATAATCTAGAATGAAAACAACGCCTGCAAAGAGAACGTCATAAACATTACGCTCCTGCAATTCTAGTGACGTCAAAGAGAACATAATATCCATTAGGCAACTGCAATTTTAGTGACGTCAAAGTTGTATCATTGAATATAATTATACATGACGGATGATGATCATATGTGTTGTTGTCTGCAAATAAACTTCAATATAAGGTTTGGTTTAAAAACTGTTACACCACGTTGTAATGTTTCAATGTAGAGAATACTGTATTAGAAACACAGCTATGTTGAGGCTTCCCGGAGTTTGAAATGCGTTCAAATCATACATTGGATTTCGAGGTCAGTTTTTGGTTTTCACTTGTAATTTATATACAGACAAGTTATAGAGAAAATTATATCAGCTATATATTGGCATATCTATTATGATACCACATGACATGATGGATCACGTGACGGTCATTTATAATTGTTTGAGGTGTTTCACATAAATCGCTTCAGCGCAGCTCATTTAACAATTATTTTTAACTTTTTGTTTGATACATGAACTCACCATATCCTTGTGTACCCGAAATGTGTTTGGAAAAATGGTAGTATTACTTACGTACAAAATACACGCATTTCGTGAACAGTTCAACTTACCCACACACTTACCTACACATTTGAGGGTAATCTGTATTCAAAAAAGCCATCACACATTTAACCAAGCAAGATTCGGGTAGAGGACGAAATCCTCTTTCAATTTCCGTAATAAATCTCAAATGAATCCTCATAAATTACCTGCACTACACTCTTTTATAAACACATCATACATTCTACCTCTTATCACTAGTATAAAACAAAGTACATTTCAAAAGTATATTTTTAGAAAGAACTGTAAACACGCTGAATTTCAATCCAGGGTAATTAAACAAACTATTTTAAAATATTCGGGCATATACGATATCAAAATACAATTCAGACATGTGAATTTAGCAATAGCATTCTGACACCTTATAGGCAGTTTGAAATAAGGTCTAAAGTTTTTGACACTCTCCCCGTCATAACAGCTCAAGTTTGCAGTGACTTGACGTCATTTTCCATTACGGCGTCATATATTGGTAGTTAAGAGAAATAAAGGCATAAAGTGCACTGTGATATTTTATAAAGGAATTTTTAACCTACCAGCAAATTCATTTAAATCGTGATAGACAGATAAATAGACTGATTACTTCATTGAGTAGGGAGGCATTTTGATTTATGATTATTCAGACACTATAGACAGTAGTAGTCACTTACTGTCCATCCGCCACCAGAAGTATCCATGTCACAATAGACTTGGACTTGTAGAGAGTTGTCCTCAAAGGGATGTATGGTGTACACACCGGAAGTTGTCATATTTCTTTGGTAGTAATCAAAGCAATCAGTGTCTGTACCCTTCGAAACAATATGTCCTTGAGCTGGAAGTTTGAATAAAATAAACAAATTCAAACGGTACATGTTGATTGGAGGATGCACCGCAGCGCGACACAGCTATCTGGTGTGGATTTAAGGTGACCATACCGGTTATACACTGAATTTGATATACCTTATTAAAACAGGTTTATTCATAAAAGTATGGAATTTTCACATTTGTTTTAAAACCAAGCTATACTGTAATTTATTCAAAATATTTGTTAAAAATAATTGTATATTATTGTGAATCAACAGGAGTACAATCAACGATATATTATCCGTCCGTGAAAAACTAAGATAAAATGGGCTTTTCTGACAACATGATTTCAAGTAGTATCAGGGATCACCAGGGTTTAACATACTTTCTTTGCATCGACGAAAAAAAAACAAACAACAAGACCAACCAGGTACTCTTTATGTAATATTTTCACTAGGCATCATATATATGTGTACCTTGTTTGATGTCCTTGCCCCAACGAGTCGGTCTGCATATCCTGCTAATATGACCTTGACCTTAGACTTTCGGAACCAATAGACATCGTCCTCTTGTCATAAAGTAAATGTGTAACAATTTTGACTATCCCAGCTCAAAAATTCGGTTTCTACACTGACTACAATTTTTTAATAGAATGCATCTTCTTCTCATTACATGATCTAATGTACCAAGTTCCAATATCCTGGAGCTTACGGTCTGGTTTGTATCCTGTTTACAAGGTTTTGATATTAAGTTACACTGAGACTTTGGACTTTGACCAACAAGAGGCATCTCCCTCTCATTATGGGGATAAAATGAATCAAGTTACAATATCCTGAATCTTACGCCTCGGTTTGATTGATTTATTGAGTTGGCTGTTTTCCGCTACACTCAATAATGTTTCAGTTATCTCAAAGCGCCCAATTCCTATTGCTGGAAGATAGAACACAGATACAATGTATCTGGGAAGAAACAACCGACCTTCCGGAAGTAAGCTGGAAAACTTTATCACTTACCGGAGCAAGTGTGATTCGAACCCGCGCCGACCAGAGGTGAGAGGCTGTGATTTTGAACTCGATGCTTTAACCACTCGGCCACAAAGGCCCCTACGGCTCGGTTTGTATCCTACCATCCTGTCAACAAGGGTTTCCTACTAGGCTTCCCTGCTAAGTGATACTATGACCTTGACCTTTGACCTTGAAAAATAGACATATTCCTCTCATCATTGTCATGAAATGTACCAAGTTGTAAAATCCTAAAGCTTATGGTTCGGTATGTGTGCTGCCCACAAGGTCCGGACAGACAGACAGACGGACGGACAAACGGACGACAACCTACCACATTACGTTCTGTCTTTGACGGGTGAATAACAATAGGCATCCTGCACTTGCCAAAAAAGGGTATGAGTACAAACTTTGACAGTCCTAGACTCATCAATGCGGTTTGTATACTGCCTACAAGGTTTTTCTACTAAGGGATGACCTTTGACCTTTGAAATAATAGTCATATTCCTCTCATCACAGTGATCAAATGTACCAAGTTTCAATATCCTGGAGCTTACAGCTCGGTTTGTATCCTGCCCACAAAGGTTTCGTACTAGGTTTTCCCACTAAGTGATACTACAACCTTGACCTTGAAAAATAACAGGTATATTCCTCTCATGGTAATTAAATGTACCAAGTTGTAAAGTCTTCGAGCTTACTGTTCGGTTTGTAACCTGCCCTCAAAGTAAGGACAGACAGATAGACGGACGGAGAGACGGACGACACCATATCATAATAAGACCCGTCTTCCACGGGCGTATATCAATAGGCATTCTTCACTTGGCATGAAGTGTATGTGTACAAGCTTGAACGGTCCTGCCCCTAACAGTTCGTTTTGTGTACTGCTTACAATGTTTTCCTACTAATTGATACTGTAACATTTGACCTTGAAAAATAGCAGGCTTCTTTCTCTCACCATGGTGATGGAATATACTAAGTTTTAATGTACTGAAGCTTACGGTTCGGTTTGTATCCTGCCAACAAGGGTTTCCTATTAGGTTTTCCTACTAAGTGATACTACGACCCTATCCCCTGACCTTGGAAAACAATATACATCTTTCTCTCATCGTGGTGATCAAATATACCAAGTTGTAAAATCATAGAGCTTACAGTTCGGTCTATATCCTATCCACAAGCTCCGGATGGGAAGACGGACGGACAGACCGACGGCGTCATACCATAAAACGTCCCATGTTCAACGGGTGTATAACAATAGGCATCTTCCTCTCATCATGGTGATCAAATGTACAAAGTTGCAGTATTCTGGAGCTTACGGCTCGGTTTGTATCTTGCTTACAAGGGTTTCCTGCTAAGTATTACTATGACGTTAAACTTTGACTTATGACTTTGAAAAACAATAGGCATCTTTATATCACCATGGTGATTAAGTATACTAAGTTACAATATCCTGGACTTAAGGTGCGGTTTGTATCATGTCCACAAGGTACGGACAGATAGACGGAAGGACGGGCGATTCCGTACCATAATACGTCCCGTCTTTGACGGTCGTATAAAAACTAGAGACTTATAAAACTAAAGTAGCATCTCTAAATGAATGCCATATCGCGGCTCGAATATTTCTTTGGTTTTTCTCATAGAATATGCTTTTATAACCATGACCCAAAATGTGTTACTCCAATAGCATAGATATTGATACATGTTTGCATAACACACACATACAGATCTATAGAATTAAACATTCGTTTTGAAGGATTTATCGATGAGTGAACTCTGAATATTTTACTCACAAACTGAATACAAGAGCCAATTACTATTATGTTCAGTATTGAGTAAAATGATATCATTCTACACATCGATAAATTTTTCAAAAAGAGCATTTGTTTCTCATAATTCCAATTCGTTCCCTGTATTATCAGTTTGAAAAATTGGAATAGTTCCCCCACATCATGTAATTTGTATTCAGGCACTTCTGTACACTTAGTGGTATTTTTTTTTATTTATTCATTGATGTGTAAATTCTTGTTTAGATTTATTTTTGTGGAATCAAAACAATTGCAACGAATAACAATGGACTTGTAAGGTATTCCTAGGAAACATGGTGCAGCACGAGGTATTTCCCTCGAAACATGGTACAACACGATGAATTCCATCGCAACCTGCAGCACAGCAACTTTCCCATATCACACAGATGTGTTAAGTCATCTTACATGCAAGGTGAAGATAACGAACAGTGATCAATCTGTATTTTTCTGGAACAATATTATATAAATGAAAAACAAGAAATAGACTAACCGTTTTTCTCAGATGTATAATACTGCCAGTTTCCTCGTGATTGCGTCACATTACCGAATCTACATTCCGAGTACAGACGACACGACTTTGTCAGGGAATTATATCCGTAACATTGACAAAGATCACCAGAACACAGACCGGTGCATGTGATTAACGAAGCAGCATAGTACGTCCCCAGACAATTCATCTCTAAACTGTCGTAAAATTTGGGAAATTCCGTGTAATAATTGTCAACAAAAACGGTATAAGCAATAGAAGACAACAGAGGGACTCTCAAAACATGGAAAGCAACACGGTTATAAAGACGGTACATCGTTGTCTCCAATTCAGATCCCGCACACCAGTACTGCTGTTATGAAAGGAACAAATTTAAATGAATGTTCTATAAGCATTGAATGAAAGTTATCACATCAGTTGTCACACTGTAATAAATTATTCAACAGAATGACATACCCATGAGGATATCTACCACGTCTATCGATGATATTAAATTACTGTTTAGTACAACTATTATGACATCCATTCATTGTATCTGTACACATGCGTTCAATTACAGGCGTTCACTATCTAGTTCATACGATCAAAACTGAAATTTTATCCAATTAAATTCTTTTACAGGATTTAGTCAACATTCATTTAGAACAAAATCAACGTGTCATTTCAGATAGATTTATCTTTAGTAAACTACACTGTTAGCGTAGTGTTTGTGGAGTTCTCTATTTTGTATTCCTTGTAGGAGTTATATGTTTAATTACTGTTCGATATCTACAGGTGTACTATTATTGGTAATAAGCATGTTTTTGGTACTTGACAAATATTATTGTTAAATCACACGACGTATCATTCGTTGGTTGAAGTAAATAATGTTATAATGAAAGGTGAATATAGCAAATAGTGAGCAATGTCATAACCATTATCAGGAAACAAAATAGAGAGCTGGGCAAACGCGGACCCCACGGTTATTCTAAAGGTGGTATCAGGTACCTAGGAGAAGTAAACATCACCTGTCCACCGGTCACACTCACCGTGAGCCTTATATTTCCCGTAGTCAAAATCAGTGTGCCGAATCGACATGAAACAAGTCAGGCAGCATTTGATCCAATGATAGGTTGTATTGGCAAACTTGATCATTATAACAACCATGCAGACCATAGAATTTGTAAAATGCTGCCTTTAAACGACACTGTTGACATCCCTGTTACATCAACTTGTTTATCAGTTGCCTGCCCCGATATTGAAAAAAAAAATGATCATACGTAGAACACGTTCACGCGTATCAAATTACTTGAGAGATATAAACACCACATGCAGGTAATAATGGAACATTACTCCATATATATTGGAAATTGACGATTGATAAGATGAAATCATCCCATTTGTTATAACAATTAGTTGTAGGTTTACCGTTGACACCTATTTTTAATAAAGTATATAAGTAAGAAGCATATGTTGGTGATTCTTGACATTTGTTAGTTTAAATAAACATTGATATCAGAAGTTGCGTCCTTCATTGGTTGAAGTGAAAATTGTGATAATATGAGTTGACGTCTATTGGTTGAAATAATCATTGAGAGCAGGTACTGTGTCGTCATTGGTTAAAATAAACACTGATATCTTGTAATTTGTCGTTCATTAGTTGAAGTAAATGTCGTTTTAAAGTGATTTGACGTTCGTTGGTTGAAACAAACGTTGATATCAGGTGATGTGTCGTTCATTGGTTGAAGTAAACATTGGCATCAGAAGATTTCTCCTGTGTCCTAATATAATCCAGCACATCATCATAGATCATCCGGTATTCATCCTATCATTGGAATACATACGTTAACTCAACAATACGTGCATCATTTAAAGCGTCGCTATACCCAATCCCTCCACCAGGCTCCCCGCTTGATTTCAGATTATAGATTGGCTCCACAATTACAACAGAGCATGTTTCATTATTCATCTATAAAGAAGATAAATATTTTCAGAGATCCAGTTCACACAGTGTAAGGTACGGTTAAATAAGATCAACACTGTTAAGGTCGCTGGGGTCTTCAAAACGTTTGGGAAAAACCAATTGTGAAATCTTGAAATTATCTATTGATGAATATGGAAATGACATAATCTGAAGACTTAGTGGTAAATGTGCTGTATCAGACAATAATTTCTTCGATGTTAATAACCAGACCAAGATTTTGTCAGCATGATAATTTATCAAAAATAATATTTCATAACTTCGATAAACTATATACGGGCATTAACAGAACACTGGTCTACTATGCGAGTAGCGGGTATCAAAATTAATACTATTTCTGGCACATTTTAAACTACACCAAATTTCGTTTTGACACATAGTGGAAAAGTTTTCAATATTAGGAACATTTGAGTTTTCAATGCAAGAAGTAATATGTTTCCGTTGTATTTTTTCTGTACGTGTACTTCACATTTGATATTGATATATCATATTGCAATGACATGGGCTTATCGAATTTAGATACCTTCTTGCACGTAAACAGTCCATATTTGTTGTTAATGTAAAGTGCTGTTGTAAGGCATTTTCGTAATAACACCTTAACTATATTACGAACGAAAATGGATTTAATCACTCGTTTACATCGTTGACGTTGCATGGTGTATAAAGGCATATATGTAGCTTTAAAACATGCTCAATTATGTTTTAACACCACGAAGGTGATTTACCCCATTCCGAACAATATCTACTGTGGTGCACTTAAACTTCGTGATTTCCTCTTGCTTGCAGTGTACGGTGAATGGAGATACACTAAGGGAACAACCCATCCTTGGCAGCCAATTCTTGCTCTGCATTAAATCAAATCATACAGTATTATGTGTGTAGGGTATGGAAACGAAAAGTGAAAGGTTAGAAGTGCACATACTGACGCCACATTGGTGAGGGGATCCATACAAACCACTACTTGGGATTCATGATCTGTAAGCAGGCGCAGAAAGTCAACAGCGTCCTCTGGTGGTGGATAATGTGTTACAATAAATGCCTTGTTGTTGGTGGAAGACTGTCGATACAGAAATCAAGAAGTGGTACACATATAACAACTGCACTTTGTAAATATGGAACTTTTCAACAATTGCGAGATTTGTTATGAAAGATGATGTAGTGAAGCAAACAACAATGAACTTTTAGTGTTGTGTTTTTTGGCTGAAAACAGTACACACCACATCAGTACGATATCATTACCTCATTGGTCATTACCTGGATTTATCTTAAAACTGTTGCAATTTTGAAGAATTGTATTCATCAGTGCATATGTTTCTTACCCACATAGAATTTATTGAGATTGATGATGCTGGTAAGGTTAGAGCTGAAGAAGAAAGAGAAGAAGAAGAAGAAGAAGAAATCGTCGACGACGACGACGACGAAATGATGACGTTGATGATGGAACATGCTTACAGGAAGATTAATTGCATTGATGTAACTGGTACGGTTTGGTACACTGGAGGTTAGGAAGAGACTGTACTTGTCAACTGAAATTAATAAGATGGCACCGATTTCCGAACGAAGCAAACGGAATGACAAATAACTTTAAAATGATGTTACACAAGCAGCTTATTATACAATTATCGATGTAAATAATAACGAAATTCAATCTGAGGAAAAATATAGCACGTGTACTATACACTACCTGGTTTTACAATTCCCTAAAATATAGCTTATGGTGAGAATTTGTTACCATATACATATATAATTGTAACAGAGCTATATTAATGAAAGGGTAATATTTTTACCAACGCGCTCTATAGCCTTACACTTACGTGGTAGGATGGAAGATATTTCATTCCCAGCCTGTAGAGCAAACTTGTAATCAACTTCAGTGTACGATGGCCGCAAACTGAATAAATTCTGAATGTAGGGATTTGTTTAATTTTAGTGAATGAATATATTATTTTGTATGGACATAAAATGTATCTCTACATACACGTTTAATAGAAAACAAATAACCAGCAACCATTAATTGAATATACATGACTGCAAGCATCATACACAAGTAGCGAATCACTTTACTGACCTTGAACTCCTGTCTAAGTTCACTTCCATTAGCCGGTTGATCTTTAGACATCGACTCCAATTTCTTGATATATTCAGTTTTATTTTGCACATGGAATGGTGCTTTAATCATAGCATTGAGTGTCAAGAAAATGGCTTTGTATTGATCCTAAATGTCAAAAGAATATGGTGTAACATCTTTTTGTGAATTAATGATGTTAAAGTCAGTACAAGTATTATCAGGCATTTTGAAAAAAAATTAGCAAGACCATCGGGACGTGTTGACGGCGAGTGGTGTGTTTCAGACCCCGAATAGAAATTTTACGAAATGGAATTGCTATACAGTCCCTGAAACGTTCTACTTTCCCAAACGATGAATGCGCTATCAGCAAGTGATTTGTAACACTGAACGAACGCAGAACTCGAACAGAGCGCAAAGTGAATGGACAGCGAACGCAAGATGAATAATTTATTCGGAAAGTCTTAAATTTGTCCATGCATTGTACCTCCTTCATAAGCGGATGAGTAAAAAAAATATATTTGTATCTAAGTAATTAATCAATTCTGTAGTAACGATATCACCAATCTGCATTTGAAGCATTTTGCAAACAGTTTCCAGAACGGGAAAAGAAAGAAAGACACATGTTATATCATGAGAAACATGATACATATCTAAATGTACAGTGTATATCGCATAGTTAAATATTTGTTTCTTACAGTATATACGTTTATTCGAAGGCTGTTGAATGAAAGGTTTCTTACATGAAGAAAACAGGGGAAAAAATAGTTAGAATACGATGAACTAAATTGCAATGAATGAAAAGAAAAAAATAATTAATGGATAATTTGAGAAGTTCTTTAGCATGTTTAACGGTGAGTATTCATAACTGATTCCATCAACTGTTGAGATATGACGCTTAGTAATGTCATTATTGTTTATTGGTGTATGTAGAGTTGAACTGTATCAATTAATATTATTTCAAACCAGATTATAATTAATGAAAACTACTTGTACACTTCTTTGAATGCAGTTTAATTATGAGTATCAATATTTTAGAAAAGTTTATTTTAATGACTCGCCAAAAGATATGCACATTAATTGTAAGATGCGGCGGGGGGGGGGGGTCCAAGCTTTAAAAAAAATCCTTATTTGCTGACTAAATAATGAAATGAACCAAAATGGAAGTACTGTATGTCCTACAATAAGCAAAATATAATAGAAGTATTGAATGTATCTTTTTCCTGAAATGATAGTACTGCGAGTACAGCTTCATTGCATCGCTTTTGAAAGTGAAAGTGGGATGGGGTTCGATTCAGTAGCAATATTATCACTCCACTGCGGTTCATTACTGCCATAAGAAAGTGGCAGGGTGCGCACCCAAATTTGGATATGAAAATAAAAGGGAGTAGTACATATTCCAATATTACCTTTTGTTGCTATTTCAAGGATTTAAAAATAAATTGTATAAGTTGCAGTACAATGATGCTCTTTGAATTTATGTTATGAATAGCCGACTTCCAACGGTTGTTCTTAAAATATATTTCTGATTGGGATTTTGTGTAAAATGTGTAAACCTAAACAAAGTTGAAGAATTCACCCCCTTAAAAAGAACATCGACATGAATTGAGCTGAACATTTTCAATTTCCTTTCCTTCATTTTTAATGTTTAGAATGCTTAATTAATGCATTTTTAATGTTAAGAAAAATCTAAGTGTCAGCTTTCAAGGTATGTGCGATATGTAGAGCTCGCTATTCTTTGTTATGTAAACAAGGACCGATCCATGTTTTTGTTTACAGAAGCTGAATATACTAGTAAAACTTTCGTTTAAAGCAGTTAATTTAAAATTAAAAATTGAATTCTGAACACAATTTAATAGTTTCTAGTGTTTGACACATCTTATTTTGCTTTAAACTTGCTATTTTCTATTAAGTAATATGTATGTAAACAAAACATGGCACGAGCCTTGTTTACATTACAAAGAATTGTGAGTATTGGATATCGCTTGTAACGCAACAAGTGGTTGACCATAACAAATACTGTAGGTAAGCATATGGTTATGGACTGTGGGACTAATCACCCTTGATCGCCTTATAGAACTTGAAGATATGGTGTTGAATCAAGAGGATATTCTTCTTTCACATCAACTAAGCGCCTCATTAAACTATAATGAAGTACTGAAGCGCGATGACCATGCGGTAACGAGCGGTTTGAGGGAACAAACATTTTTAGAAGAGAACGGAATGTTTTGGTCTGAGAATGCAACGCTTTTGACTGAAAATGGAGTGTTGAATGGTTTGAACAGAACGGTTTGATGTAGGAAAGGGATGGTTCTTATCGAGAACGGAACTGTTCAGATAGTGTAGTGGTACGCATCGAGGTCTGTATTTCTTCTGATTGACCTTGACCTTTTCAAAATGACCTTCCGAGACCTTTGTCCAAAACAGCAATAACTGCTGAAATATCGTTGAGATAAAGGGTGTTTTTCATATGTAAGGTATATGTTCTGAGTGACCCAGACCTTTCCAAAAAAAATTACTTGTTAGAAAGGACCTTTCTGATGAAAAGTTTAGAAGGTATCAGTTCGAACGGACATACACGACAATGGCTATATGCTTTCCAAGAACAAGTGTCGTGGAGTGTAAAAACATTTTAAAAGTCGTAATTCACACAAGGCCGTGTTTGATAATTGAATCCGATACCCCGTGATTGAGTAGTGAACTACTTTAATAGTCCAATAGAAATGAAAAGTTAATAGAACAAATTGCAACAAAATGTATTTTAACGAAATAATGTGACTTGATATATCATATTTAAACTTCAGAAAGGTTATATAAATACATGAATATTAATTAAAATATGGTAATTTTCACATTCGAAAGTGACAACCCGGCACTCCAAACACGACCTAATTGAATTGGCACCTTGCGAAATCACTTACTTTGAAGTGTTGATATGATATTGAATCTATAAAATAAAAAAAAATCCACATTAAATTATATATTATATGAAAGGATGCCCATTTATTTAAAAGTTCAATAACTCGTTTCTTTTCAAGATAAGCATCCTGACAATGTGGTATACGTAGAAATATTCAGCAAATAGAAAATAACTTGGTAACTGTAAATAATGTCCGCCAGACACTAAAGGCAGCTTAAACACATCCGATTTATCAAATTAGAGGACAACATAAGAGGGAAGGTCGTCCAGTCATCGGGATTGCAAGATACATACATGTACTTGCCTTCCATGATTAATGTAGGCAATCCGTCATGCCTTGTTTACCAACACAAACATGACATGTACTTCCTCCATAGCGGAGGTATCAATAAAGTTCATTTAATATTTGGTCTACCAAACGTCAACATTTTACATAATGCACAACTATATTTCAAATGCTGTTTGTATATAGCTATGAAACTTCACATGAAGAACTTCTGTCACAAAGGGATGATCCTTATCTTCTATAGGTAAAGCAGTCGAATGCCAATGTTACATGCAAACTATCTGTTTGTAAAGAAACTTCAAATAAATGTAAATTATAATTGTATGGTTTTTGTTTTCTTTTTCTTTCCTATGTTTTCTATTTCCCTGTTGAGCATCACTGAAGAGACATAATTTGTTGAAATGCGCATCTGGTGGATCAAAATTGGTATCGTATAAGTTTTACATTATGACCCCTGGGTTGAGGCCTCTGCTGGTGGACTGTTATTCCCCAAGGGTTTCTACAGCCCAATACCTAAGTACTTCGTTACTAGCTTGAAAATACGGATGTATATTTAATTGCTGTTATAAAATTTAGAAATTCATTTCAAAATTAAGGATTATCTCCTTCACACATAGCTCTTATCCTTAGACGAATTTGACTCCACTTTTTTGGCACACTGTTTTTCCCTATAATAGCTCTAAAACTTCATATTTATTTCGGATTTCAAATATTTCGGTTGAGCATCACTGAAGAGACATTATTTGTCGAAAAGCGCATCTGCTGCATCAAAATTGGTACCGTATAAGTTTTACATTAATGGTCATTTTCCCTAAAATGAATCATTTATGTCATGGACTTCGGTTTTTTGGACTCTAACATATTCTTATTTATCATTAGAATAAAGGTTGGTTTTGAAAATATCAACAATGGATTATGAATGAAATTCCATAGCTTTCGATGATGTTCAATTCAAACGTGACAATTTGACATTACAGTTATAAACTTTTCCATCCCGATTGTACTAAGTTTTTTAATGTGTCTTATATGATGTGTTGCGTCATCTAAAAATGGTGTAAAACAAATAATTGCAATCAATGTATATGTATAAATTTGACTTCATATTTCCATCGATTGTTGGCATTAATTTATTTTTTAGCCTCAACCTAACAGCTCGTCCTTTAGCATTGTTCCTAAACTTGTACATTTTTAAAGATACATTTAGATATATCGATGACGTTTTGTCTATTAAGAATGATAGCTTTCATTCATATGTCGATTTGATATATCCCTGTGATCTCGAAATAAAGGACACCACAGAGTCGTCCACTTCTGCTTCATACTTAGATATTTTATTGAAAGTAGATATTAACGGCAAACTGACAACTCAACTGTATGACAAACGTCATGATTTCAGCTTCTCCATCGTCAACTTCCCACAGTTATGTAGCAATATTCCATTATCACCTGTATATGGTGTTTATATATCTCAACTGATTCGATATGCAAGAGCTTGTTCTGGGTATAGTCAGTTTTTAAATCGAGGTAAGCTACTGACAAACAAGTTCATGGTACAGGGATTTCAACAGTCTCGATTGAAGTCAGCATTTCGCAAATTCTATGGTCGTTATAACGATCTAGTTCGTCGATATAACCTCGCATTGGGTCAAATGCTGTCTGACGTGTTTCATACCGATTGTTAAGCCGTTCTTGGCACACTGATTTGACTGCGGATAACTCCGTTTACCTGATCAGGGTATGGGGCTCACGGCGGGTGTGACCGGTCAACAGGGGATGCTTACTCCTCCTAGGCACCTGATCCCACCTCTGGTGTGTCCAGGGGTCCATGTTTGCCCAACTATCTATTTTGTATTGCTTGTAGGAGTTATGAAATTGATCACTGTTCGTTATCTTCACTTGCATTAATATACCCAAATACAATAAAGATCAAAGAGTTTTAATTCAAACATATATTTTGATTGGATTTTCAAATTTTCAATTAATCTTTCATCAACGAATGGTGTTTCAGCCTTTAAAAAAACACAGTTTCCCCTTCCGTATTATTCATTTAAACTTCTAAAAATATGTTGAAGTATGCATTAATATTTCTAAATACCATACCAAATCAATTAGTTTCAATTTCCTATTTTCAATTGGGTTTTTTTTACCAATAAATAGTGTTAAGCCAAAAATAACAATCTTTCGTTCAATATTTTTTCCTAAGCTTGTTATACGTGTTATATGATAGATTAATATATTTAAATTTGATTGATCACTGTTCGTTATGTTTGCCTTTCATAGTGATAAACATTTGTTGAAATATAAATTTTAATTTGATTTTTGAGTTTTCAAATACTTTTCTTTAATAAATGGTGTTTTAGGCTCAAAATAGCAGCTTTCCTATCAATATCTTTTTTTCTAAAGTTAGCATAAGTGTTAGAGGATGCATTAATAAATCCAAATATATAAATAAAAAAGTCGAATTGGAATATATTTTGATTAATTTCCATTTTCAATGATTTTGCATCAATAAATAGCGTTTTAACATCAAAATAACAGCCATCTCCTCTCTCTCTATATATATATCTTTCTAAACTTCCCACATGTGTTTACAAGTACATCACATTAACAGGAAATGAAAGAAAAAACACACGCCTTTAGTTGCAATTACTTCTCATTTCAAGAAAATTTCTCTATCTCTAGTAGAGTAAAATTATATTTGAAGAGTAAATGAAGACAACCAAATATTTCTTAGCCTTTCAATATTTTCTTGATCCCCCCCCCCCCCAGTATGCTTGTATTTCATAGTGATTTCAATAGAGGCTCGACAGAATTAATATATTTTTGTTTTTATTTGTTTTTTGCTTAGTCAGCTTAGTCAGGTATTTAATTCCTATACACTATGCACTATATGTGTATAAGGTCATTTAACAATGCACCCGGTCCGTCACGTAAAGACAAACCTCGAAACATAAATCACACGGACACCATCGGTATATTTGGAGCTATTTTTTGTGACATTGAGTAATTAAAAATTATATCACAGGGTATATAAAGTACAACACAAAACACAAATAAGAAGTAACAAGTAAGCATTGCACACAACATAATGATTCCGCATGCTTTAAAATCGATATTATTTCTTCAAACGTACATACTTTCGTATCCCTACCTTAAGACGTGAATTTAAAACGAAATGTAAACCCCTTCATTCTAGTGCATCAGGAACTAGGAAGTTTATTTAGGTACGGCTGATAACACAAAGGTCATTTTATCAATCGGAAGAGATGGCTCGATAAAACATTACATTTGCAAGGGTAAATGTTATTAAGATCATTAGACACTGCTTGGTATGTGTAGGACGAAAATAATTCAATATTTAAAGAAGGGCAGACATGAATGGTTTTTGGGGTAAATTAGTATTTACTATCCATATATTTGGGCGTTACTTTTTCTCCATCAAAATACATGTACTTGATTGATTTCAATTGTGTTATATTTTGTTCTAACTTGCCCCGAACAGCTTTACATTACGCAGTATACACGTCAATGAGGTGTCGAGTTCAAGATTTTATTGAACTTTAGATGGGTTCCACATGTGTATAAGGACATGTTCTGTACACGTTGTGATATTTTACAAGTTATAACAAAGCTAATAAAATTATGTGCACATGTCATAACATGTATAGTATACCAGATATATACTAAATATAAACATAAAGTTAATCTGATTTTATCGCATAAAGCAGGGCAATACGATATCATCTGACGGGAATTCGAGTACATAACAGTATAAATATGGACGTTGTGCTGAACTATCAGGAAACAGAAGTAAATGCGAGATCTAAAGGTACGGCAAGATATAATCCGGCGTGTTTTATAAATTGTAATTCGATTTACGTTGGCCAATATACTATATGTTGAGGATAATGATAAAGTATTTCCTTTTGTATTATTGTAGATATTTGTCTGAAGATAAGACACATACGGTCACGTATCATAAATGAATTCACAAAATGGACGTCTTAGTATTTTCGATAACAATAATCTTAGATAAAAAATAGTTTTACTTACTCACCACCACATGTGATCTCATAAAACGTCCGGTATGAAACTCCTATGACTTACTTTTTTGTGGAATACAATTACGAATGTCGTCTGATTAACGACTTTTCACATCACGGAAAAGAAATGCCGACAGAGCAGGAAAAACATAATTCCACGGATGTCAAATACGAGTTAATGCAGTTACAAATAAAGGAGTAATAGGAATACAAACAAGTTTACTATCCTTAACATGTAAAACCAATACGGTACCAATTTTGATGCACCAGATACGCATTTCGGCAAATCGTGTCTCTTCAGTAATGCTCAACCGAAATGCTTGAAATCCGAAATAAATATGAAGTTTTAGAGCTATTATAGGGAAAAACAGTGTGTCATAAAAGTGGAGTCAAATTCGTCCAAGTATAGGAGCTATATGTGAGGGAGATAATTCTTAATTTTGAAGTGAATTTCTAAATTTTGAAACAGCAATTAAATATACATCCGTATTTTCAAGCTAGTAACGAAGTACTTAGATACTGGGCTGTAGAGACCCTCGGGGACTAACAATCCACCAGCAGAGGCCTCGACCCAAGGGTCATAATGTAAAACTAATTCGGTACCAATTTTGATCCACCAGATGCGCATTTCGACAAACCATGTCTCTTCAGTGATGCTCAACCGAAATTTTTGAAATCCGAAATAACAATGAAGTTTTAGAGCTAGTATAGGGAAAAACAGTGTGCCAAAAAAGTGGAGTCAAATTCGTCTAAGGATATGAGCTATGTGTGAGGGAGATAATCCTTAATTTTGGACATCTGATTTATCAAATTTTACAGAAAACGAACAATTTTATGAGATTGAAAGGGATGTGAATTTTAGCGCTTATGGAGTGAAAAGTTGTAAGGTATAAAGACAATGAAATAATTGTAATGTAAATTACACTGACTAGAGTTGACAAGACTAGAGACATTTCCTTTTATAGAAATAAATCACCCGTACTCTCAGTAGAATATCCTGTTATTTCCCATATTAGCTCTTTATGTCACAATGTTAAAAAAAACTAACTGGTCAACTTGTTCACAAGCGAAACACGTTCCCCCTGTGGACCGGTTACACAGGGTGTTAGCCCTCTGTTTTGATCAGGTAAGTAAAGTAATTAATATGCGTAAAGATCAGCAGGCAATAAAAGCCCCGACAATTGGTATGGAATGCACCAGGCAGCATTCTACCTAATAACACATGTTGTATTTGCAAATTAGATTGCTATAACGACCATAACATTTTCGAAATGTTGACTTTAAACGATAGTGTTGAAACATCAGTTTATTTGTCAGTAGTCTGTCTATATTTGGGTCCGTGTTTGCCCTACTACTAAAAAGTTGTTATTGATGTTGTTTAACTTTGCTAAATAAAGACTCCGGAACCCCATTGTCGTTTACTTGATCAACGTATAGGACTCACGGCAGCTGTGACCGGTCAACAGGAGATGTTCTCTCCTCTCAGGCACCCAATCTTACCTCAGGTGTATCCAAGGGCCTATATTTACCTTGTATTATTTTGTGAGATTCATAAAAATAGTCATTGTTATCTTCCTTTTTGCATTTCTACATTTGCGTTTTGATCGATGTGAATAATGAATACCATGTCCTTTGATTTCTGTTTTATCAATAGTCAAAGAGTAAATTATGTCTCAGCTTTTATAACATAATTTTGATATATCTACGGCACATACTGACACACATGTATATGCATGCAAATGTTGGTTTTTTTTTCTTTTATATTATCTAAACAGAGTACTATAAGATATGTGCATGTCCCTATTTATTTTATCCGCACAGGTAAATCAGTGACGTGAAGTGAAACATAGCAGAATCCATCCTCTTACATAGTATGCCAAATCTATTATAGATAAAATAGAATAATAAGACGTATGAATAGAAAAATGTAATGGATAAATAGAGAAATATAGCGGGCACTGAAAATTGTAATTAGTAATTATTTGAGAATTCTTGTCAGCTTTAAATCATTGCATCCTTGTATTTCATTCAGCTAGCGCTATGCACTCCAGAAGTGTTGTTAATAATTTAAAAATTCAAAGTTATTTTATATCGCCTAGCTATAAGTACGATACTATTTTGAATAACAATGGTATTTCTATTCAATATTTTCAATGCGCCAGTGTATACAGTGTTGCTAGAAGAAACTGTAGTTGTTGTTCATCTGTTTTAATATGACGACCCATCACATGAAATAAAATTTGAGAAATCGCATGGTTTTCTGTGGGGCAGATGTCTGTACTTTTTATGTTATAATATGTGAACAGTCCGACTATATTTTTTTTTTACGATTTCTTTTATTTATGTAGCAATGTTGATATTGCTTTTAGCAATATTCCATTGTCATTCGCATATGATATTTTTATCTCTCAACTGATTATATACTTAAGAGCTTGTTTTGTGTATGATCAATTTCTAATCAAGGTAGACTAATAACAAAGAAGTTGATGTTACAGAAGTTCCAACAGTCTTGTTTAAAGTAAGTTTTTCGCAAATGTTGTAATCGTATAATGATCTAGTTTGTGAAATAAACATATCAATGGGTCAAATGTTGTCTGACGTGTTTCATACCGATTGTTAGGCCGTTCTTTGCGCATTGATTTTGACAGTGGATTACTTCATTTACCTGATCAAGATATGGGTCTCACAGCGGGCGTGACCGGTCTACAGAGGATGCTTACTCCTAATTGGCACCCGATCTCATATATGATATGTCCGGAGTACGTGTTTGCCCAACGTTGTATTTTGCATTCCTTGAAGTTAAGAGATTAATCTCTGTTCGCTATCTACACCTTTCATTGACACTAGCGTGAAGTTTGGCTGTGACATGTTGATGACTATCGGAATTATTTTACCAGGATAAGAGGTTTCAAGTAAATGTAACACATGCTATGTAAAGCCAACGATATAGAAATCTTCATATTTTAATCATAATCAAATCTTAATTTTCCTGAAGTCAATCATTTACTATAGTTCATTCCGACAGATTAGATAATAAGCAGCTTTCACATTCAAAGAAAAAGAAATTAGGGGTGTATGTTCTGATTTTTTAATTTTTAACATAAATGTAATTTTAAAAAGTGTTTATTTCCCATATGTAAGTTTGTACATGAAGGTCAAAATAATATAAATATTGATACCATTTAATCTTAATGTATATCATCAAATCGGTTGATAAAAGTTTGAATATTCTCAACTATTTCGAAAGAAACACAGAGAAATAGTATTAGGGAATATTTTATTTAAAAACGGAAACATAAAGAAAAAATAATTTGAACATTCCTTTAAACATCCTTAATAATACTACAACTTGTTTAAGAACACTTAAATTTTTTCCAAAAAAAAGTTATGATTATCTGAAATGTCATTTTTACGCATCAGTATTAAAATGTATCCAGTTAAAATCGCAGCGGAACTTAAAATGATTCATTTTAAAATCAGCAGATGCAGTTCGAAATATTTCAAACTTACAAGTGCTACATCATGTATACCGAGGAAGTTCAGAGAAAACATAACAAAATACGGACGTCACACAAGACTGTCTATAAAAAAATACTAAACATAGGGAGCCAAACATGATTGGATGAAGTTTAGAAACACAAACAATTCTTCCCAAATTAAATGCAGAATGCATACTTCAAGATTACATTAGCTTTACCACAGATCACGGAACTTGGGGTACTCCTGGGCCCTATCAGAGCGAACTGGTAATCTAAAAGCGGACAATAGAGCCCTTGTCTATAAGATGTTTCCCACACGCATTAAAAAAACAACCGTCCATGCTTATAAAACAATTTGCATTGAAGAAGCTAAATTGATTCATAAAATGGTGTATTAATATGATAGTGGTAAGCAAATGAAGCAAACATGAGTATTGTTATTAGATTTTCAGTTTCCGTAGAATGTATTCAAAGCCAAACATGTTTCTATAACATAATATTCACATGTGATGCAGTAGCACCTGTCATTGTCTTCGATGAGAGTGTTCAAATACTAATATACAGTTTTATTTTGATCTATAAGCATACAAATCCAGGTCTCATTCTTTTAAACAGCGTTGGCATATTGGTGGAGGGCTTCGTATGTGTTCGGTCTGTCGAGGTCTCCGAGTTCTGCATAAGAGGATATAACCCTGGTATAAATGAAAATTCAAAATAAGTTCTGATATTTTGTTATGACATATATTACATCACATTGAACACAATTGTAATAAAGCAGTGAATGAATGTAGTACATACTGGTTTTCGCTGTTTGGTATGTCTGGAAATGAAATAATTCTGTTATCACATTTTACAGTTATATCTGTACAATGCTTGGTTAATTCCTTTAATAGTAACGTAATTATGCATCGAACAAATGTACCCTGGATTAAAAAGAACATACTAACATGGAGTGAAAACAAATCATAATAAAATAGAAACGTCAAATCAAAATATATCAAATGAATGTAAGAATTTTTTTCTATATAATTAAAAAACAAGAAAACGTCATTGACAGCAATGGATTGTAATGCACACGTTGATAAACAGTGATCATTGTAGATGTCATTATGTCTCAGTATGAGAATTCTATATAACGCGGAATCTGATTGGTCTAGTGTCAGGGGTGATAAAACTTCATTTATCCCTCTCAAACATCATACCTCCCTATCATATTTCACCACTTGGACAGCCTCATGCATTTTCCATAAATCTAAAGGCCGGCAATTCGGTATAAAAGCAGCAAAGCGGTGAAAATTGTGGAAGATAAGAATATTCTGGTTAAGATTAAGCTGTTGTACTGAAATTTTAAAATGGGTTTGCTTGTTCCCCTCATAACTGTGCATATATTGGCCATATCTATTTGAGATATAAATTCTAATGAAATTTTAAGTTTGGCTTAAAAAATTGAAGCAGGGCTAAATTTTTATTTCAAAGTAGAAATTGGCAGTTTGTGAGTGTGATTATCTTTTGTTATTGTTTACACCGGGTTCGGACACACATATTGCACGAGCATTCTTGTCTACTTCTAGATAAGAGGGATTGCACCAAAGGAAACATGCAATTAAATCACTGTATGACGTGGGGAAAAAAATACTTACTCACATATCATTGGTAAATCCAGATTTTATTAATATATAATCACATTCCTTCAAAAAATTGGTTAATTTTATAAAAATAACTCATAATTCAATCTGATAACTGTTTTACAGGGTTTCCGGTAGCTTTTTATCTCGACTAATGTCAAGTATGATGTTTATTTGGTTAAGGAACAATCTCCTAGTTCAGTTGTGTAACTCCCATATTATCTCACCAATAATAACAAGTGTCCAATTGATCAACCATCACATTAAACTTACTCTCAATCTGGACTCTTATGTGTGAACATTACAATGTCAGAAAAGGCAATCACAGATAGGTCTCCAAATGTCATAATGGACAAAGTGTTTCTTAATAATCCTTCAATGCACATGTCCTCCATTACACAGCTACAACACCCCACACCCCCACCCCAATTCTTCTCAAAATTGAAAGATACTAACAGGAAAATCATAAGTAATAGTATATCATATATACCGATATTTGTGTATATTATCTAAAAAATACATGTTTTAAAAGACATGGATAAAACAATGATGAATTCATTTTGTAGTTCCTAGGGTGAAGTTTTGTCAAAGTATAAACATACCCTTCCAGTGCCTCACATATGGAGCAGAGTGGTAGAAAAATCGGGAAAACTTAAGTTCATTTTGATATATGCATGTCAGTCTCCCTGTTCAAAATATCGTCTGCTACAGAGCACGTGTAGAGACGAACATCAGACTACTGCTTCTAATGATAACACTGCTAAGTCCTTCCCTCTTGCCATATATGCTTAATTACCGTAGGGGTGTAACATTTTTAGGCTATTCTCGGTATTTAACGGCAATGTAGACCAAGTGTATTGTGACGTCACAATAAGTCACAATAAGTCAAGAGTCATTCTACTTTCATAGTTCGTAAGACACAAAATATGAGGGTCTCTGATACACAGTTGAATCACCTTGTTTTGGTCGATACACAAAACAAGCAAGTAAATCAGCATTCAGGGAGATTGGAAATACAAAACCTGGTTATCGCTGTACATGCATTTCGTTGTTTGCACCTTCCAATGCGTTGTTGGCGCGGTATTACCGTTAGGGAAATCTCAGCTACATAAAATGTATAGATGAGCGGACTCCAATTTTAAATGCATTTTTGTAGTCTTCCTTTGTTCCGGCATAATAAACAATTTATTTCATGAATGTTCGGGAGATATGAAAATTTAAGCCAAGTACTTCGTTACTAGCTTGGAAATACGGATGCATATTTAATTGCTGGGATAAAATTTAGAAATTAATTTGCAAATTAAGGATGATATCTCCCTCGTGCATAGCTCTGATCCTTGGACGAATTTGGCTACAGTTTTTGGCACTTTAGTTTTCCTTTTAGGTCTTACAAGTTTTTTGTCATTTTGAATTTCCAACATTTCGGCTTGAGCATCACTGAAGAGACATTATTTGTCGAAATGTGCATCTGGTGCATTAAAATTTATACTGTATAAGTTTTACATTATGACCCCTGGGTCGATGCCTCTGTTGGTGGACTGTTCGTCTCCGGGGGTCTCTACAGCCTAGTACTTAAGTATTTCGTTACTAGCTTGAAAAATACGAATGTATATATAATTTCTGGGATAAAATTTAGAAATTCACATCAAAATTAATGTTTATATCTCCCTCATAAATAGGTTGATCCTTGGACGAATTTGACTCTATTTGTTTGGCACTCTAGTTTTCCTTGTAGCTCTTACAAGCTTAATTTAATTTCGAATTTCCAAAGTTTCGGTTCGAGTATCACTAAACAGACATTCTTTGTCGAAATGCGCATCTGTTGCATCAAAATTGGTACCGTGTAAGTTTTACATGAATATGATTTTCCTTTGGTTTATAAATATCCATATATCCCTTGTTATCATGCAATAAATGCATAATATTCAATAGTACTCAAAATGCAGCCTGGTATTGGGTTAAATGCTGCCTGGCGTTTCTCAGACCAATTGGCAGGTCATTCTTTACAATCTGACTTTGACTACTGACTATTTCATTTACGTTATCAAGAGGGTTTACGGTGAGTGTCACCGGTGAACTGAACATGTTTATTTCTCATAATTACATGTACCTGATCCCACCTCTAGTGTTTAAGGGTATGTGTGTGCTCTACCCTTGATTTCAAATTCATTATAGGAATTATGGGATTGATCAATGTTAGGTATATTCACATTTCCATAGCGACACTAGCTATTCCATGCGGTGACACACTCATCATTCTATTTCCAATATTAAGTTACCTGAAAGTCCATGCACTGTAGTGTGGCTATTAGATTTTTCTTTTAATCTGAAACAAGAAGAAAAATAGACTGTGGTTTACCTGCATAATGGGAAAATAACTGAACATACCTACTATCAACAATTACACTAAACATGATAGTCACCTTCTTTTTACATTCTGGGCTGAAATAAAAAAATATATATATCAGATTAATAAAACTTTAACTCTACCAAATTCAACTACATGAAATATATGGGGAATATAAGTAACAAATGAATTTAGGGAAGACATATGATCCAACAGTTGGGTTCTAAAAATTAATTTATGATTTTAGACATTTTACGACAAAAAATGTATTCCCTTCATTCTTTTGGTATATAATATTCTACTTTTAAACAAGGGCTTTAAAATATGAAAATTAAGAACTTATCAGAATTAGTTGCTCTTGTTGATAATCGGTTTACTTACACTGGTTTCTCCTCCACAACAGGAAGTTTACGACACTTCCTGTGAGAACAATGACAACAGACATTACAATGCTGACGATGACCATGCTGTTGTCACAATCAGTGGTAAAGGGTTGCACATTTTCTGTAATGAATATCAACAGTATAATCACACACAAAAGGTTAATAAGTTTTGGTATAATGCTGATATATATATATATATATATATATATATATATATATATATATATATATATATATAATCTTACAAAACAAACTACATGTAGTTAACGTTCATATAAGAAATTTACTACTCTAATAAATGATATCTTTAATCATGTAACATAAGACTAATTTGTTGCTTCTAAAATTAACAAAATGCCCATGCATGGGATACTAAAAATATTGCTATTATTGATAATCTTTCAAACAATATCCTATAATCATTATGTACTCTATATTTTTTGTTATTGTATATTAAATTGAACTTGTTTCATATATTATATGTACCATGTATGGTTTACTAGATCTAAAAAAAATCAAATAGAGCGATATGTGTACTGAAATATAGTAATTCCTTTGTACTGAGGTGATAGATCACACCAAGGGGCTACATAACTATGTCTCCTACCTTGGGTACACTTGTCATTACTGAATGTACCAGTACATCCCCTCACGCACGTCCCGTTGTTTGAAAAGCAGATTCCATTTACACAATGCGAACTACATCGTTGATCACATGACTGACCATAATGATCTGAGCTGCACTCTGGAATTACAACAAATCATTTCCATTAACTTTCCATGCAACTCTACACTTATTCATATTAATTTGCTTTACGTCCCTTCAGGTATTCTTCATAACAATAGGATGTATATTGATAAGTTTAAAAAGTGTGTAAAAAATCTTAACAAAGAAAAATGAAATCAAATTAAAAAATATTGGATAATAAATAGTTCCCCGATTAAATGAAGCTATTGTTTTTGTGATTACTACACAGATTACAAAAGGATAGGTAATTACCTATAAACAAACTACAAAATAACCTATTTTTTTACCATCACATTTGTCCCCTTTCCATCCAGTTTTGCATTCACAACGTCCGTTGTTCTGATCACAGTCGGCAATACATCCAATGTTGCAGTTTTCACTACAGTTGACTCCAAATTTACCGAAGACGCAGCCATGATCACACATACCAGTGTACTTATTACATCCACCTGAACAACCCGGACTGCAGGGTAAATCACACAGTTTTCCATATTTGTCATTCGGACATGTTCCCTCACAATCGCCGGAGTGCCTATTGCATCCAGATGGACACGTTGTACAATCATTGTTACAAATGTCTCCATAAAGTCCACTTTTACATCCTGAAGTACATAATACATTTACAGAACTACAGACGCGATTTTTGCAATTTACGTTACATTCATGAGAACAATCAATTCCTTAATGTGTTGAATCACAAGCTATAGAAGAAAATACTATATATATATATATATATATATATATATATATATATATATATATATATATATATATATATATATATATTTATCATATCATATAATATATTCTGAATTTAGAGTAACGGTGACAGAGCACGTAACGAACGATTTGTTTGTGAAACACTCTGTCCTCGATTGTACAAAGAAAAAAGGTCTTGTTACAAGAAGTGTGTATTTGAAATATTAGACCAAAATCCCTTACAATTAAAAAGATTGGACCAAGTTTAGAGTTTTCAAATTTGGGTCATACTCCAACGTCAAGGTCATAAAACATGGCAGTGAAATTAATGGTCATCCCTGATAAACGCATATACATGTACAGAACATTAAATCACTGTCATGAATAGTGCAGGGATATTGTCTAGGTGAGGCTTTCTCAAATATCAAGGTCACAAGGTCAACTATTTTGGTATCAAAATAAAAATATTATCACATGGAATGCGTATATTAGATATGAGAGCACATTCACTCACCATCCAACGTTATAAACAACTTAAGGGCGTTCGCATTTTGACATTTTATATAATTGAGTGTAGTCCGGTTACTTTTAAAATATTTTAATTGATATCCTCTATATTCCATATACATTTTTATCTACAAATGTGACGAAACCCTTCCCCGACGGTCCTCGTTGACCTGAATTGAATTTTTATATTTCAAGCTGTATGCTTAAATCATGAATGATTTATTAAGAATCAACTTCATTTGATGGCCTAAAAGAATGAAATCCTTGATTATAATGCAAATAATTCAGATCTGCATTTTCGTGCTATTTTTTTTTTTTACAGTATATGTGTAATCGTAATTCGTTTTTGAATTTAAAGATATAGCCTATTCGATGAGTACAGTTTCTGAATAGTTTTGAATTTTATAGCACACGGTAATTGTAGGATATATGCACTGTATACTTGTCTCTAATATCGCGGTGGTCTAGAGATAGAGCATTCGCCCCTAAAACGGAAGGTCGGGGTTCGAATTCCAGCCGCGACAGACCTAAGGCGTTAAAACAGGTAGTGACATTTCCATCGTCAAATGCTCGTCACGCTAAAGAACTGTTACTGTTAAATGGACGTAAGCGCCGATCATAGGCCTACATTTGAAGCCCTTCATCGTTCTTTGTGACATCCCCATATGATCGAACATTTTCTCATGCGGGACGTTAAACAACATACAATATATTTTTCTTTTAGTGGATATAGTAGAATAATTGAATCCATCATTTACATTACATGAAATAAATATACGTTTAAAAAACGCGACACGTGATTTCCGTTAAATTCATATCCCAAAGGCCCGTGATTGTCAGGTCTGAATGTCGAGCGTTTGGCGAAGGAACAACCACTACCTATGTTTACATCTTAGGTTTGAAATGTTTCTGTCTTGTGTGGTGCTTGAACTTAGGAGGTCACGGTGACGAATGGAACGACCTGTCACTGAACTAGTACTGTGACTGGTCATCTGTGTGGAAGGCTGGGGAATATCTTTCTGAGACGAGGTTCACTTGAGGAGTCTGACTTTAAACCATACTGCCGGGATGAAATACATGTATCTCTCTAGAACTAAATTTAACGAGTGGTTCGCACGTCAGAACTTGACACCCAGAGGGAAAGTATTCACTCTATAAAAGGTTTGATGCCGTACCATTTCGTCTCTTGCGGTGACCAATCTTAAAATGCACTATAAACCGTGTGATGATAAACATAACCTTTTACATTTATCTGTTTTGACATTATCAAACAGTTAATGTTTCATCATTTGTAGTTTTGAATAAAAATACTGAGTCAAACAATTAAAGTGACCTTTATCTTCATAAAAGATTTGGCTTTCTTATGATTCATTTATTCCCCACAATGATTTTTGTCTGTGCATAAATATAAAGTCTCAATGTAAGCTTTCGTCAATAAATAAATCTACAATATTTAGTTTGTTCCTATTATACACATTGCGACCAGGAGACTATACGAGAATTAGTAACAATTATCCTGATCAACGTACTAGTATTGCACTATCTCTATATTTCCAATAATATAAACAACTTGATATCAATCACTTTAGTAAATCTTAACTTACTGTCACACTGGTCCCCGGTCCAGCTTGGTTTACATCCTCTGTGACATTTTCCCATCTGTTGATCACACGTTCCCTCAGCACAGTTTACGCTACAAGTTTCTCGGCAAGACGAACCAAAATAACCGCTGCTACATCCAGTGCATGTACCGGAAACTCTGTTACAACGTCTGGGACTACAGTAAGGACTACACTCGTAATCACATGTATCTCCATAATAAAAATCAGAACATCCGTTCGTGCATACTCCATTGTTCTGTATACAAGCATTCCCCGAACATTTTGCGTTACAAGTGTTTTCACATTGTAATCCGTACCGTCCTTGTGTACAGCCATTATAACAAGATCCATTCTTTTGATCACACACACCCCTGTTACAGTTTTGTGGACACGAAGTGTTACACGTTTGTCCCCAGTAGTTATTACTACAGTCGTTACAGTAACCACTGGTACTATCACAACTTCCACCCTGACAGTTTTGTGGACATATTGATGTACACGTTTTCCCCCAGTATCCGTTAACACAGCCTTGGGTACAATATCCAGTCGTGGAATCACATAATCCACTGATACAATTAACACTGCAGGGTACCGATGCTGTTAATTTGAAATGTTTAATTATAGTTAGACAATGATAATGGAGTACTACTGGGAAAATGTGTTGTAAATATCTATGGACGTAAAACAATAATTCTATTGGGAATATATAAATATTGTTCAACGAGAGGAAGTGTAATACTAATATTGTAAAGTTAGATAGACAAAGGTTGTTGAATTCCTCTTACGGCAGACACCGCTAATGACGTCACATGTTCGACATCCACTGCAATCTCGACATCCATCACCATACTTGCCAATCTCGCATCCTTAAAAACAAACGATGATTTGAAGTGTTTCTTATCAATCATTTTCGATTTGCAGTTTGTTATTTACCTGTGATATAATTATTTTTTGATTACAAAAACGAATGAAAGACGTAAAAATAGAGAGTGAGCTATAGGCCAATCCGAAAACATGAGTTATCTTTCTTTGACCCGGAACGAAGTGCGCTTGTGTAACACTAATTTAAGACTTCCGGGTAGTATATTCGAACAGCACCATCATCAACAGTGCAGAAAACCACAAAGATATTGCTGTATAATTGTACAGCAACCATGCCAACGAATATGTCAACAATAAAGATCACATCGCATGTGTCTAAACTTTTTATTCTTTTTTTCAGCAAAATTAATTTATTCCATGCATAAAACACCTTTACAAATGTTTTAAATGAAACAACCTGTGTAGTTGTCGAGTGTGAAAGCGATGAAATTCAAATCTTGCGATATGCATATTTTCTTCGATATTCTATGCGCTATTTTCTGTGATGTCATACGCGACCTCGAGCGAGAAGATTTGAAAACAGTTGTTAGCCATTTCATAAACAGATTAGATTTAATTGACAAGAAAACCAATTATCACATTAACGGCTTGTAAATAACACTGCATTATGTGTAATTTATGACGTTTAAGGGTGCACTTGCTGTCAGTAGAGAGGATTTAGACTGTTTATTTTTCAATTTTCGAAAGAAGTTATAAGGGAAAAGACTTGAATATTTTTTGTCGGCACAATTACTTTTCCATAAAAAACCCAGTAGCATTTGTCCTTGTACTTTTTCATAAAAAGCACTTAGGCAAAGACGTAGATAAACTGCGAGAAAATGGAGATATCAAAGCTAAGCACTGTTACATATAGGCCTACGGTATATGCATTTCAAATTCAATACACACTCGCACCAACTGACCTTCACCTTGTAAAAACATATAGGTAGAACTCGTGCTCGCAGTTTCTACCAACTTGTTGTTTTAAAAAAAGTTAAACATACAAAATAATTGCACTTTCACCTATAAATAATGAAATATTATATTTCCTAACTTTTAATTCAATCATTATGTTTTAATTCATTTCTTTAAAGAACGCGTAAGTAATGTTCAACAGCAGTAACCCTACGCCTCGCTCCCACTTCCTAACAACATATAGAATAAAAAATAATGATAAATAAAATTGCTTTAATAGAATGATTTGAAAGTATTGTGATTTTCACTATAAATTTGATCATATTTACCTCTTTTTTTTTGGTTTCGATAGTAGGCCTAGACCTAGTTGTCAATGATACATCGTATCATAATTTAGGCCTATCTAAGTTATCCAAAAATAAATTTAATAATAATTGCACTGTTTATTTTAGAAAAAAAAAACCAAACAGCGCTAATTACTGATGTTTAAAGGAATAGAATTACCGAATAATCATTAGACATCACTCCCATGTTTACAAACATTATTTACTCGCAAATGCAGATTTCATACTTGCTCTCCTCGCTACATTTGGGTCGCTATTTGTATGCACTAGTGGCTAAAAGATATGACTTGGGGAATTTGTCAACATCGAAGTAAATATTATCCATGGTAAATAGATTAGGCCCAATTTTTTTTTAAATATCTAACACTACTTTTACATTAAGTTGATCGACGAAGGTCGCTGATGACGTCACTGTATTACGTGACTACCTATCTAATTAACTAGGCTTTTTGAGATTTGGGGCTTAGATTTCGGCGAACGAATTATTACAATTAATTTCTATAAGAATCAGAAAGACAAAATGCATTTAATTTTGTATACTTTGAAAACACGAGATGTGTCCTTTAATAAAAAAATCGCAATGCATAGGGTTCCTTCATAAACGTTAAAATAACCAAATTTGCATGTAAAAATAATAGAAAATTGATGTTGTCAATAAAGGACCCTCCACCAATAGAATGTTCTATCGTTAAATTGATGCAATTTACTACGGGGGGGGGGGGGGGGGGCTGTCGCGAGACACAGTTACATGTAGATCATAGTAACTACCCTCCTTCCGGGATTTCACGTGTTTTATGACTGAAATTAGTTTATATCATATATTGCATAACTTTCCTCAGGATCTTTACTCTGCACCTTACATTAGAGGCCCCTGTTTTTAACACAGTTATATTTTTAATAACATGTCAATGGTTGCTTTTTTCAATATCAGTGTAATACATTCAGCGATGAAATTGCTGACATAATATACGTTTAGGTATGTTAGACTAAGAATTTTAGATTCTGGAAAAGTGATCCACCTCCATTGATTGGCGAGTAAAATTGAATCCAGTCTGTATTTATAAATGATAGGCCAATGACAGATTCCAGCAGACTACTCACAAAATCAGCGTCAAATACAAGTATATCCATATAGAAATGTATAGTCACAAACCATCTTTAAACTAACATTTACACATCTTTGAAAATAAAACTAATTAAACCCCTGAATTTAATATATAGGGATGTACCTGAAAATATAGCCATTTTGGGTAAAAAAGGTGGTTATACTCATATTATTTCGTAGAGTTGTGGCAACACCCCCTCTAAATCTGTTGACATCATTGTAATTTATGTTATGACACGATGCGTGCCTACATAATCAAACATCGCAAGGGGGCTAAACACAAATAAAAGAGAAAAAGAGTGAAGGTACAGAAACGTCAAAAGCATTTTAAACTTATCCCTCAAAGAGTACATCTGAGAGTGGCACCCCCACCCCGGAGCACACCTATGGAACATAATTTATATCAACTGAGCAATATTTGATTATTTTGATTTTCTCCCGGTAACAGATACACTTGATTTTTGTCCAGATTGAAGGTAACGCATTTTCTGGTAATTTGATGTAAACGTCGTGAAGATACTGCAGTCGGAGGGTCTCGATCTCTCTTGTATTGTGCGGCATCGTTCTCTTTAATTCCTCTGTCATTGATAAATCAACACCAATGCCTCGCGGTTGCTACGGTTCTCGATCAAATGTCTGCATAGCCGTGAATATTGGTCTAGGGTGATTAGAACTATTTCTGAACGAAGATGATATTTCACAAATTGAAATTCTGGTGAATGTTGTATTTCCTCAATATACTGTTCGACAAACGAACAATTTTTTCTGCGATGTTATCCCTCTCAGCCATGACCCATCATTGAAAAATCAAACTATGAAAGTCCCTTATACTTGATGTACACTTCTCGGAGCCAGTCCCTTGTGATAGTTTCAATCTCGCGGGTATTGTCTTGCATGCGTTTCTTTAATCCCTCCCCCATGATATGAATCAATATCATTCCATCGTCAGTATAAGTGATCTAGCTCACATACTTGAGTATGTCTGAATATTCGTCTAGGGTCATTAGAATCACACCTGATATGAAATACCTTTTAGGAATTCGAAATACCACATCATGTTGTCTTTTCTCAATACATTGTAACACAGGCTTCTGCGCTTTTTCTGCTATGTTGTCACTTCCATCCATGATTTGTAAATGATGTAAAAGAATGCAAGTCCTTTCTTCTTTTCCTATGATTTTTCCCTTTCAGTTATGCTTTCTTAATGAAAAAAAACAAAACAATCATCGTTCTTTAATTAAACGTATCATTTCCATGAATCCCCCTTGTAAACATTCCTGTAGAATGATCTCGATGTCTCGCATTTGATCTAGGATTAATTTCTTGAGCTCCTCGCCATACACCTAGATCATTGATCAATCACCCGGTATTTGTGCCGTTAGATAACGATCTACCACTTCCACACATCGGATATCGTCGATTTCACATAGATTTTGGTAGCTGTATACTAAGACACAATCCGTGATATAAGCAAGATCGCTAACCTTGTGTTAAAAGTTCAACCCATAGTGAATAAATAAACTAAGAACACAAGAGCATTTATAGTAAAAGGTCGTGTGGGTACAGAGAATATTCTAGATTAGATGTAACTATTTTTTTTCAAGTTCATTTAGTGCACTAGCACGCGCTGTACCATACAGAATGTTCTAGATTTTTCCATCACTGGTTTTTCAAGAAAAGATGATGCAAGCACGCGCTCCATTCGAGAAAAATATTCTAGACACTTTACTGACTATCAAAGCAGAACAACATTCGAGATCCAGTCACTTTATAGAAGACATGGCTCAGAAACAACTAAAATGTGTCGACAAAGCTCAGAAGAAAGTACACCAGCTGCTACAGAAACAGCGCCACAGAGAGATTACCTAACTGAAGAGCAGCGACAGCAAGCCTACATTGCTAATCAAGTGAAGATGGCAAATACCTCGGATTTCCTCCCTAGCCAGAATCCAACGGACCCGGCATTAGGCTTTTATTTTACTGAGACACAGCTACGGGGTTAGAGTTTGTCCAGTACACTCCTCCCACTGAGAAGATTTTGCCACCATTAAATTTGCACGGGATTGTTAATCGAATCAACGTCCTGACTGATGAGATATCCAATCACACGGGTGTCCTGGTACAAAAAATCGAGGAAATAACAGAACCCAGAACCTGTAAAGACTTTACAACCAGGCCTAGGAAGGAACTAGCCAGTAACCCTTGTTTTACGTATGGGAAAACGGGGCATCGGTCGCCAGATTCCCCTCAGAAAGCCACGAAAACCAAGGAAAAGGTCCTTTTTTACAAGTGTGGGAAATTAGGCCACTGGATCAGTGTCACAACAAAGCTCCCAAAAGATGTGTATATTCGTAAATAACATACGCCGTGGAACACGGAGGACACGGTGTATCTCCGTGGATTTTTCACCGTGTCGTTTCCACAGAGGGGTGTATAAAATCCGTGTCGTCTTTACGTAGTATTTTCTATTGGTTGATAAAACATTAATGTAAATCAGTTATTAATACATGAGATGTATTATTGATGCACCAATAAAACATTTTTAGAAATTTTTCAATTCTTGAGAAATGTATTTCTGTTGAATTATTGAGTAAATATTTGTTTTTCAAAACTATCACAATAAAGGTGGTTTCATAGAAACGTATGTAGTATATGTGGGTTTTATTAAACATTTGATAATACACCGTAGCTTTATAGAATTTTTTACAAATTTATTTGGAAATTTCAAATATACCTCTCTTTAATATATGATAAATCATATGGCGTATCGCGTTTTTTAAAGAACTATGCCAAATGTCAAGGTCACTTAGTCATATAACATTGTACTGTTAACGTTATATATAGGGTCTGAGTGTATATTGTGCTGCGTTGACTAGTATTCTGTTTCGAGCACAACATCCGTCGGATTATAGATTAAGCGAAGCAAGCAATAGACTCAACTGAGGTTATTACATAGAGACCCAAGCAATGAATGATGTATATCATGGAACCTACCGTTAACCTGTATTTCACAAATTTCCAAGAAGGCTCCAGTTACAGGATCATCTTCAGGAGCATCATATGTTGTTTCTACAATGACGTATCTTGCCGTTTGTTTACATGGAATGTCTATTATATAGTCAGGTAATCCCGTGGATCGGTCGGTATAACAACGAGTTCTCTCTGACGTGTTAGTCATTGTAGCTGATGAGTTAGAGACGTCCAGATAAAAATGTTTAAATCTGTATTGTAACCAATTATCTGTAACGTAAAAATAAAATATTTATAACGAATTTGCAGATGTATGATTGAAAACAATCATTGTAGATATGTACGTCAGATAAGACTATCTAAATATCCATTGCTTCTAAGAATAATCTCCATCACCTGCAAGGTAAAAAATCAAACATATGTAATGAATATGCAAGTGTATTATTATAAGAATCATTGTAAAACATCAATAGTCGGAAGTCCAATGCTCTGTAATTGAAAAACATCTTCGGCCTGTAGTGTAAAACAAAATTAAGAATATATAATGAATGTGCAAATGCATGATTGTAGCAATTATTGTAGATAGATACGTCCATATAAAAATGTTTAAATCTGTATTGAAGCCGGTAATATGTAGGGTAAAAAGGAATAAATCATTTATAATAATGAATAGTCAACGCAATGAAGGGAGTTGACGAACAATCCAAAATGTCACAAAATAATAATGTTATATATACTGCTTACATATTGTAGTCAAATCCTACAGCGGCTCCAACACTCTTCAACCACAATCTGATTATATTTACTTAACTATCATAAAATGGCTGAAATATTGCCAATAAGGATTAAAGACCATACAATCAATCAATTTAGCAATGTATGTAGGTAGAAAAAGGTGTCTTGAAGGCGAAAAAGAAAAACAACAGTGAATAGATCTAAGTTTGAAAATATGCGCACTATCATTGAAACAAAATTGCAGTTTGATAAAATAATATGATTATAATCTACCGATTATAAAGTCTCCAAAACAAAGAAGACTGGCTGTACAAAGTGGATTTTTGTGAGTACTACTACTTTCCTCCCTTGGCAATATATATGCCAATTCTAACTTAATAAAAAATTCTAGATCACGAAGAGTTTGATTTTTTTTAAATCCCCATTTATTCCTTTAGTAATAATGTTGTCGCTTGCCCTTGCTCTTAGTTTGTAGGTCCCAACATCCTGTCATCATTTTTTATAATCTCATATCTCTATCAATTCTGGTTCTAGAGTTATTCAAGTTTTTAAAATCAAGGTCAAAGTCACTGGGGATACTAATTTTGTCACTCCACCCTGTTATCATTTATGAAGATCCATGTCTCTATCAGTCCTAGTTCAAACGTTTTACCAGGCTTAGGTTTAAGGTCAGAGGTCAAGGTCGCTGGAGATACTTTACCTTGATACCAATTTGTAGATCCCATCATCCTTTTATTATTTCTAAAGATTCCATCTCTTGATCAGACCTCTTGTTCTTAAGTAATACCAAGATTATGATATAAGGTCAGAGGTCAATGTCACTGGTGTCACTTGACCTTGATACTTGTTTGTATACCTTATCATCCTCTTATCATTTCTGAAGCTCCGAAGTCTATCAATTTCAGTTCTAAAATCATATGAGTTTGTATGTTCAAGGTCAGATGTCATGGTCACTGAAGTCCCTATACCTTGATACCAAATTGTAAATATCATCATCCTTTCATCATTTTTGAAGACCGCATGTCTTTATCAGACCAGGTTCTTAAGTAATACGAATTCTATGTTCTAAGGTTAGAGGTCAAGGTAACTGGACTCACTTGACCTTGATTCTAGTTAGTAGGTCCTCTCATTTTCTCACAATTTCTGAGATTCCATGTCGCTATTTTTCCCGGTTTTAAAGTTATACCATGGTCACTTCAGAGGTGAAGGTTGCTGGAATTACTTGACATTGATACTAATTTGTAAACCCTGTTATTCTCTATTCATTTCTGAAGACTCCAGGACTTTATCTATCATATTTGTCAAGTTATATCTGTTGAATTTTGGAATTGATTTTTTTCCATGGAGATCTATGTTAAACACCACCCCCATTGAATCCCCCAAAATGTAACATAAACCCCTTCAATCTGAACACAAAAACATTTCCGCATATCTAGATACATTGGCGTATCATATCCTTGAATATATATTATTTTCATCAATTGGTTACGGGGAACGGTGTCGGACAGTTTTAGGCGCGATAAAGAAGCGGAAGAAGAAGATGCAGAAGAAGAAGAAGGATAACTAGAAGATATGTCTTTGAAACAACGATTATGTCTTCCGTAGGATTCAGAAATATATGAGATATGAAGGTAGAAAAAAGCATTACACTTTTCTGGATTTATAGATACAGAATGTTGAGAAGTGCCATTTTCAAGAGATTAAGTATCTCAATATCATATCAATTTTTAACATAAATTCGGAGATATACTTAAAATACTTTTAAACACTTCTGGCCACCCTATTTTAACGACCAGTCCTTTTTTTTCCCCTTTATATCGAAAGAAACGGTATTGTGTTTTGAAACAGTTTTTGTTCAAAAACTTTTCAGAAATTCTCTACCGTTTTTGATTTGGGGATCCAGGTTAGAATAGGTCCTCAGTACCACTTGTTTGTCGTAAGAGGCGATTAAATGGGGAGGTCCTTCAAATGAGACCGCAAAAATCGAGGTCCCGTGCCACAGATAGTGTGGCACGATAAAGATCCCCCTGCTCAAAGGCCGTAAGTGCCAAGAATATACCTAAATTTCGCAACCCTTCACCAGTAGTGGTGACGTCTCCATGTGAGTGAAATATTCTTTAGAGGGGCGTTAAACAATATTTAATATATTTATTTAGGTAAGTATTGTCAAAGGGCTGAACCTCTAAGTCCATAAGGGGAACGTTTAGTGAAAAAAATGAAAAGTACATTTGTGAAGAACGTTATTCTGAACAACTTTTGTTTAATAATGCTTAACAACATATATGTCTTTTTCATGATATATGAGATCAAAAAATTATGGTTTTGGTCCTTTAAACCCCCAATTAGCTAATACATTAGATGCATAATGATATGTTTAAATAAGGATATTTAAGATAAGAGGACTTATATAGAGGATTTATATAGACAGTGCCTATTATGCGTTATCATAATAAAATATTGTTTAAATTAAATTTAGATAAAAAGTTTCGATTCTCTGACTTATATCAAATATAAATAGCTCAGGAGATTACTTCAAAGACTTTAGATTCTTCTGGGCCCCTTATTTGAAGGGTCAACCCTTTTTCTGATTATAAAAGGAAAGGTTTTTTGTTTTCATACATTTTTCTTCAATACGTATTCAAAAATTCTTTACCGTTTCCAAGTTATTTAGATAAATATTATATAGAAGTTGACGTTCTAACTCCCAAATGGGGGTGTTTAGCAAAGAAATAAAAAAAAATGCATATCGTTAAGAACATTATTTTAAACAACTTCTGTTCAATAATGTTTTTCAAAATATTGGTCCTTTTCTAGAAATAAGAGGTGATATATTTATGACTTTGGCCCTTTTGTACCCCTAAATTACATAATATTTGACTTAATTATTGATAAATGACGGATATATTGATAAGTTTAGATGAGCATCGTTAATCTTAACATTTTCCTTTTATGATTTATAACAACATATAAAAAGTCCAGGGGATACACATCAAAGGCTTTATACTCTTTGTCGGTTGTTTCCAAACATTTTTGTTCAATAAACATTCAGAAGTTCTTTACCGTTTTCGAGTTATTTAGGTAAGTATCTTTAAGGGACCGACCCTGTAACTCCCTAAAGGGAACGTTTAGTGGAAAAAAAACCCTCGAAACATTTATTTTCTGCACAACATCAGTCTGAATACTTTTGTTCAATAAAGTAGTTGTCCTTTTCAAGATATAGAAGATAAAAAGATATGGTTTTGGCCCTTTAAACCCCTAATTATATAATAGATGGCCAAAATAATGATATCTTTAGATGGGGATCGTTAAGGTGAACAGTTTCGCGTCTCTGACATGTAACACAATATAAATAGCTTAGGAGATATACTTAGAATACTTTAGACTCTCCTAGGCCCTTTATTAGAATGACCAGCCCCCTTTTTTTTGCTTAACATCAAAGGACAGACCTTTTCTTTTGAAACATGTTTTGTTTAGTAAGTATTCAGAAATTCTTTACCATTGTCGAGTTATTAGAATATATGTTTTATAGGGGTCGACCCTGTAGCTACCTAATGGGAGCATTTAGCAAAAACATAAAAAGTACATACTGTTAATAACATCATTCTGAACAACTTTTGTTCCATAATGCTTTACGAAATATCTGTCTTTTTTAAGATAAAGATCAAAAAATATGCTGTTGACCCTTTAAATCCATAATAATGTGGTATATGATCTAGATATGTGCTTAGATGAGGTTGGTTAAGATTAACAGTTTCTCTTCTATGACTCTATGACTTATAACAAATATAAATAGCTCAGGAGATACACATGAAATACATTTTATGGACCCCTTATTTGAAGGGCCAGCCCATTTTGTTTGATATCAAAGGAGAGACCTTCTGTTTTCAAACATTATTATTCAATAATTAGTTAGGAATTCGTTACCGTTTTCGATTTATTTAAATCAGTATTTAATAGGGGTTGACTACGTAACTCCCTAATGGGAGCATATAGTGAGAAAATAAAAATTCCATTTTTGAAAAACAGTTTTCTGAACAACTTTTATGGAATAATGCTTTAGAAAATATTTTTCCTTTACAAGATATAAAGACAAGAAATTATGGCTTTGGCCCTTTAAACTCCTAATTACGTAATGCATAACCTAAATAAGGATATTTTAGATGAGGATGGATAAAGGCCGAGGTTTTGAACCGGTCGGTTTTCCTCAGAAAAGGTAAGTGCGGGGCGGAGCTAATTTTTAGCAGGTGTGAAGGAACGAGCCCAAAGGAATCCTGCTCGCTAAATTTAGATGTGTATACCGTCCAAAATATATAGGATGTTACCTATGTTACCTGCATTACCTGTACGTTTTTGTAAGATTGAAAAACTCAGGGTAATCATGTTTCTTGTGCAGGTTAATCGAAATGTTGACAATTAAATCTAATGAATCAAACATGTAAAAATTAAAGCTCGATTAATTCATTTTGTATAAATGATAACGTTAATCATTCAACAATTAGGCAGAAAATTCTTTATTCTAAATTTTCTTGTATCCATTTGACTGCCTTCGTCGGATACCTGGTATCCAACGATATATGATTGCCAACATACAGTTTTCGACGGGAGTTTCTCTGTACTGCACAGGTTTTCTGGCTAAGTACAGCATAATTACCGACCATCGTCCCACTCCCCACTATGACTCAACATATTCCAAAACTGCTTAGAAAGTTTTATTCTGTTTGTATTAGTTTTATATATATATATATATATATATATATATATATATATATATATATATATATTTTATATATATATATATATATATATATATATATATATATATATATATATATAATCCAAATAAAAAGAGTTGATTTCCCACAGTCAAAATTATTCAATAAAAAAGCAGGAATATATACAGTTCCAAAATATATTTAAATCACTAGCGCTTTCTGGATTTTAACATCCATCCTCAGGTGAATACAAATTAATAACCTGAGAATGGATGTTAAAATCCAGAAAGCGCTAGTGATTTAAATATATTTTGGAACTGTATTTTTTCCTGCTTTTTTATTGAATTTTATATATATATATATATATATATATATATATATATATATATATATATATATATATATATTCGTATTATATTGACATATCATAGAAGTTTTATGAGCAATTTCCAACACAAAAAGAAGAAACTTTCCACATCTAATAATCTCTTGCGTACTCTAGGAAATCAAAAAATATGCTGCATTAGATGCATTTCAAACTACTTTCGTTTTATCGGAGAACTTGTCCCAAGACGTTTCATTTAATGTAACGTAAGCTTTGTTTTTCAATTTAAAACGAGTCCGCCTGGAAATAGCCGATATCGTTGTACTTTTGTGATTATTACAAGTATTTCTGTTAGTTCTGAATTGATAATGTCACATGATAGTCTCGTAATAATAAATACCTGCCTCGACGAAAATGTATGGCAACCTACTAGATATCGGTATAAACATTATTCGTTCTCGAAAAATTTTCATTGAATATTAGACATGTTTTATGTATGTATTTTACTTTATTTCTGAATGGGACACCTTAATTCAATTGATGTTATTTATCAAAAATATTTCTGAATGATCAGCGTCTTCGACTGGGTATTTTCCTGACAGAAGAGCGGGGTCTGCGTTTCTTCCCAGAATCATCTACGAGATATTTGTCGACAATAAACAAACAAACGTGTAGCTACTAAATATCAGATGAATACTTCCATTGCATATCATAATGTAACTGATTTTCATTTTTGTATTCAATAATTCATGAAACAATGTTGATAAACTGAGGTTTTTTACTTAGAGAACACATTTTGAAAAACGACCAATAATGAAGATTCCGTCCCTACCCCGTTTATTTGATAAAATGCGAATGGGAACGAATGCAACAACAATGTTGATTTTCTCCTACAGTTCATTTCTGCGTTTCAAAATAGTTTAACACAAATGTGTACGTTAGACATTATGCGGAATATTCAGTCTTTTTTTTTACATACCTGAAAGGTACAAGGACGGTTTTATTTTCATTATCATGAGCAAAACGTCGTTATTTTGCTTCTTTGTTTACATCGTCGTAACCGGATGTAATATCCACATCGTGTATGGAGCGCCGGCTGGTCATACTTTTGATTGTCAAAATCGTATTATTATTACTATATATATTATCGCTGAAATCATCTAATTCTAAACTGAAAATCTATAACAGAATACATAAAAAACAGACACCTATTATTGGAGTCCCTCTTACGAATTAGAATTCTGTTTACATCAATCTCTTATGCCATTAAAAAAATTGTTTTGACGTTTTTTGAGGAGTACAGTAGTAAATATGAAATTACAATTTTAATACTTCTTAGGTATTTAAGTCTATGGAAACCAAGAAAATTAATTTCTCTTATGACAATTATCATTAACAGTCATGAGTTTGCTCTTTATTAACTACCGCTTATATTCATGTGATAGTATGGTGCAGCAATATGACTTTTGATACTGTATTCATGTTTGATACATTTTATTCAGAATTCGGAAGGGTTGTTACACCTCAAATCGTTGCCCGTCCCAAATCGCCGCCGGCTACGAGTTGGGATGCGACGATTTGGGGTGTCTTATGTAACACGCTAAATAGTCGCCCGTCCCAAATCGTCGGCGGTGACGATTTTGGGTATAGCCTCACACTCCAAATTGCCACCCCTTTGCTCCAACTATTTGGAAACATCATTTACATACAAAATGGCCCCGTGTGTTTACTCCGTCGTTTCTCCGCAACTTTCTTCTTGTTCTTCTTCTTGTTCTTGTTCTTCTTCTTCTTCTGTCCAGCTACACGTATGATCACAAAGGTTCTCTCCACCTTACAAGCATCTTAATATTTTACTTTGTCTTCTACTTGTTTTGTTGTATAATTTGTAAAAAGATTTATTATGATCACAGTATTAGTCATTGTTGTTTTGGTTGATAGTGGTTTTGTTAATATTGAAATAATTGTATTTGTTGTTTTCGTTGTTGGTGGTGGTAATGTCATTTTTGTAAATATGAATTGTTTTCGCCCAGTCTTCCAGAGAAAGAGAGGGGTGTGTGTCCAACAATAAATCGTTTTGTCCCTTTGTTGTAGGGTCATTCTGCTGAACATGGGTTTGATAGGTCTTGTGCACCTCAGATTTGTTAGTAACCTCCAATTTTGTTAGCCGCCGTTTGGACACTCTCCCGCCGTTTTAGATATTCGTGAAAACCTCGAGAAACACCCACCTTTCCTCTTTATTTCTCAGTATTTGTGTTTGTTTAACTCGTTACTCTCACTCTCTTTCTCTGAATAAGTAAATTAACAAACAAGCAAAGCAACAAATAAATGGAATATATGTGCTTGGTCCCATATAACCTATATACAAAATTCTAGCCAAATCGTTTCACAAACATCAACGTGACATTCGAAAATAGTTCGCTATGATTAAAGCTCGCGGTTCTTTGAGATCGCGATCAAGATATTTCTTGTGACGAGAACCACATGTCAGGAACACATTTAACCCACATATTGGTTCACAAATACCAGAGATATTGCAGAGTTGCTGAAAAGTGTGTATAGCTCGAAGCGCTTTAAGCTCTAATTCCAAAATTCTAATTTTTAGGGAGACATGACAGAGGGTTACCTGTAATATACATACAGAATTGCAGTCCATTAGATTGATAAAAACAAGAGCTATGGATGTGGAGAGACAGACAAACAGACCAAGTGAAACCTATATATCCCCATATAAGAGGAGGTACAATAAAATAACTTCTGTGTAATGTATCCTAAAAACGTCAATGAAATATTAGCGGAGAGTCGATTGAGGACGGGCGACGAGTTGGGGTGTACAATAGTACATTCCAAATCGTCGCCCCAATGACAGTGCAATGCTGTCCCAAATCGTCGCCCAAGCGACGACTTGGGATACCGGGCGACGATTTGGAATGGGGCGACGATTTGGGGTGTAACGAAGACCATTTGTAATTAGCCAAGTGAACCTTAATACCCTTGACAGCACAGGTAAATTATGGAGATTATAGGGGCCACTTGTGTTTTTCACAACTCTGATGGATAATTTCCCACCTGGCTGGTTAATCAGCCATTTTCACACCAGGTCGATCTTGATCACCATCTTGCCAAAATTTTCTCGTCTTCAAAAAGTGGTCGTTATCATAAGGGTAAGTTACACATGTTTGTTAATAAATGGTCATTAAAAAGTGGCCGTGTCCGGTTTTCGGGGGTGGCCAGTTTTGTAAAAATTTCTTTGTAACGAAATGTTGAGATTTCTGACGGGACTTCGATAATCGGCCAACCGGTTTTCTGAGGAGCTGGTTTGGAGAAGTTTCACTGTATTCGCTTTTGAAATAAAATAAAGGATTCGTTGCATGCATGCCTAAGAGTAATTGTATACATTGGTAGAAGGTGGTTGTAAATTAAATACGTGCATAAATAATGTATTGTAGTATACACTATATTCTTTAGTTTAAAAGTGTATGTGTTCTTCATTGTGGAGTAAGACTGAACGTATTAAGGTATTCCATGTATAATGAAAGGATAATGAACAATTTTGAAGGATTTAGATCAACATAAATGTTTATTGTTAAATAATGATGAACGTGAAGCAGATGAAATTCACATGAATGGTAAATGATTAGAAGCTGACCTTTTTGTACTTAAGACTTTTTGGAAGAGTTGTCTGCCCTTTGTAAAAATAAGAAAAATCTATTTTTCTAAAAATGTGTGTGGTCAATGATTAATTTTATTTCATATTTTCACTAAGAGAAAGTGTTTGTAACTTTCTACCAAGAGATTTATATGAAAATATAATTTCTTTTTCAAATATTGTAATAAAACATGCTTTTCCCATATACTTCAATGTTAAATTCTATGTGAAATAAATCAAGCAGTAAACAAAATTTTGAAAATTCCTATGGTGGATTATTTTTATTTGATGAACCCTTCAAAATGATACCATGATTACAAAAATTCCACCATCCATTTATTAGATATGAAATATGGTCATTATACATGGAATACCTTAAGTATGTTATATATTGGGGATGGGAGTTTCACTTTTCCAGACAAAGACCATATCCTAAAAAATAAATACGCCGGTTAAGTGACCACCCACTACGTTTACTGATTATGAAATCTGTGTAGAAAAGAATACTACAAAATTCGGTAACGTTTTGATGAGGACGATCTCACGATTTAAGAAAATCGGTTTTAATAAAGTAAACTCCTACTTTAATAATGAAACACCTCCCATCTTTTTGCAGTCAAATAAGTGGACACTCTTTCTATTCATATCTGGAAACAAATAGAAACTGTCGAATTTCTCCTGCATAACGTCACGGAAAAGAAAGAATGCAAAGACTTTATTTGTAGTTGAGGCTAAATATATCGAACAGATGTGCAATGTGTAAAGCATGCTGTTATATTAAGTATTTGTCTGAGAGAGAAACAAGGAAAATCAGAAACATATTCCACAAGGGGGAGGTGTTAAAACTGTTCAACGATGATAATATTATGTCAATGCATTGTCTAAAGTGAGTGAATCGTGAGACCTAAATATAGATGAAGTTCATTATATCTATAGTAACATGAGCAAACTGCATTTCAGTCAATCCTTACATAACAAATGATTTAATATTATCGATTTTCGAAATGAATTAAATGAGTTAATATTAGAATTATGAATTAAAACTTAATTTGTACCTGTTTTTGTCTATACTGAAGAACAATAATGATATTTACATCGTAGTTTTACATAGACCTTCCATAGATTCTACTATAAAATCACCAGAGACAGGGACGTGTTTTTGCCTAACACTCAGACAGCAACAAAAGGAGAACACACATCTGTAATTTATTCCAAATTTTAAAAGCCAATTACATTCCATTATGTTAATGATGACGGGGGATTCCAACTATCACAGTAGGTGAAAAAATCAGAATATGAGATGGGTGTTATTTGATTTTGGTCCTTGAAAAAGTATAGTGTATACCTTTTTTAGTGTACTGCTTTTGTTTGAACAATTAACCATTCGGAATTCGTGTTGTTGATTAGAGCCTATTGTTAAACAAATGTTATTATTTCAGATGACGCCATAGTTAAGGGCGATACTTCTGTCATTCGATTCTCTAAATAACGATTTTTAAATAGGTATTTTGCGCTTTTCCTTGGATTAAATAAAACAACGGCAATAAACTTTTCAAAACGGTTTTTAATGAACTGTAAACTTTATTATCAAATCTACTTTTACCGTACTTGACGTTCAATTAATATTAACTATTAGATATAGTAGACCTAATGTGGCGTACAGAAATATACAGTTGGGGATTAACTGGAATTAATTTCATCTACCTAACTCCAGGTGAACAAGATGCAAGTTTGCAAGATCAAATAAGACGGCGGGGTGTTTTTGTACACTCAATTTTGCACCCTGTTGAGAAGAACGGAGAAACATATGGTTTAACTGGATATCGAATCTGTGACCCCAGCATTACTGGTCACGTACGGTGTTCTAACCAACAAACTATCCTAGCATATATCCACTGTACACATGGTTCAAACCACTACATTATTGAAATAAATGTTGGTGAATGCAAAACAGATGAATCATATAAAACTTTAAATATGTTTACTTACACTTTGCATCTTCTTTTCTATAGTATACTTTAACGCTTTTTATACTGTATTCTTTTCCAAGATCCACTTGAAACCAGGCTATAGATTTGTTTGCATCAGTGTGGGCACACCGGGCATAGTTTGTCCGCAAGTCATTATCATTGGCATAGTATGCAAATCGATCATAGTGGGTCGAGCTCTGCGATAGAGTTGTTGTCGATCTTCTGCTCAGATTTTCTGAAGAAAGGATGATAACCATTACATGATATATACGTAAAGCACATGCTTCTTTGTTAAGTAAATCAAATGCCTTCATACCAACGTAATTGTAAGGCAATTTTCTCGCTATCACGAAAAAAAAAAAAACCCGGAAATTGTGATACCATATTCTACGAAAAGATCATCCATTTTTTTTTTTTTTTTTTGGTTCGAAAGAATTATTAAAGCATATAGATATGCCGGAGAAAATAAAGGCGTGTTCTTTTACCATTACAATCATTTACGCGTCAGTATAATCATGCATTTGGAATCAAGGGCATTGTACTAGCTGATAACTTTGAAAATTTCACCATGAGTAAACCAATGTCTACCGATGTGTAGTCATGTAATATTTGTTTTATTATACTGAATTATCATACAAACAACAAAGCAGAAAAAAAAAAAACGTCCGTGCATAAATTTAACGCATGTGATATGTTTTTATAATACCACCCGTTGTCAAGTAGTTTCACCCGTTGTTAGATACGATCACCATGGAGCTTCTTATTTTTTATCCCCAGGGAGAAATTTCTTTTTCAAATGATTCTCGACCAATACGATTTCACACGAATGTATAGTAATGAAAGTATAATGAAATAATTAATCCACCGGTGGTATGTACATTGCCTCATCTCATTACATTATGAATTGAGTTCAACGTTGTTGTTGTTGTTTTTTTTGGTTTTTTTTTTTTTTTTTGCTTTTTATTTGAAATTACCAATACATTATTTGCAAGATATAAAAAAATGCATTTTTAAAAAACGTTTGTTATACTGGCAAAAATAAGAGTTTGATTAATACAGTTAAAGGTAAACTGAAACGAAATGTAAGTTTTTCTATATTAAGTATGCATTTGCTTCATTTAGATCGTATAAAATGAGTATGCGGGTTTGTTCGGTTTATTTTGGTCATATATACGCGATACGCGCGGATAAAGATAGCGCATCTGTGTCAGAGCAGAAAATAATGCGAGAGTTATGCCCCTTCACACGAACCCACCATATTGAAACTAAAGACGCTAATCAGCAGGTGACGTCCGATAAACAACGAGTTAATATGATGTTATGTGCAGTTTCAGTCTGCCATGCTTAATATGCACAGGGAGAAACAATGTTTAGTTTCCCTAAACACACAAAACTTGCGGAGTGTTGGTGAGGAAATTAAAAACAATGTATTGATTATTGGCCGTTGAAGCACTCTATTAGCAACTGTAAGGCCTACATGATAAGCCGTTCAAGGCACGATCTTTGCATGGGACACTCAAGAATGCAATGGAAAGAAGAGGCAACTCCAGCTGTCTTTAATTACCAACCGCTACACGTAGCTACAAAGGCCAAAAAATGGCCAAAAAACGGAAAACAGATTTGGAGTTTCCCCTTCAAAAACAAAAATTCCAGAACTGTGGTGAAAAGAACGTAAGTTTTGATCTAAATCGTATTGACTTTTCTATTTACATTGACATAGTATGACACGATTTATTTGCTTTATGTACGAATATATCCCTACCCCCACCCGTTACACAATTCTTATTTCATACTGAAGCTTATTTTACTACCCCACCCCTCAGTCACACAAGTCATTCATAACTGAAGTTTACTTTTATTGATTTGTTTATATTAGTTTATATTAGTTAGAATTTGATGACAATATCCGAATCATTCTTCCCCCACCTCCCCAATTCCACGATAATCAACAAAAACATGCATCCAATTCCATTTATGATCCTGGCATTCAAAATTATTTGATCATGAATGGGACAAACACATGGACTGACTACACAAACCACATATGGAATAATTGCAAAACGTGTACTAGGGCCACATGACACGAATGATATCATCAACTTTGTATAAAATCTGAATATTTTGTCACTTGTGCTCTGCATACATCCCCTTTAGATTTGTTTACACCTTGTCCATGATGTTACTCTTGATACTGCTACTGAGTTTGAATACAAATTCAATACAGTGTCAACAATTATTGGCCTAACATATGACAAATTTGTATTTTTTCTAAAATTCATATATTTTTTTGTCATAAATGTAAATATTTAAAACAAGTAAATATAGGTACACATATTTGTAATGAGTTTCTCTCAAGTATAATGATATAAAATCCAGAAGTAGGTGTAGAAAAATCTACACAAGATGTAGACTAAGTACAATAAAAATATCACTAGTCTAATATACTTAATCGACTTTATGATATATACATACAACATGGCTAAGTACACATGATCCACATTTGATTAATTAAATGTGAAGCATATGCACTTAGTCATCATTGGATATATTTGTTTCTACTTTTAAAATTTCCACACCATGGACTTTTTCTGCAATTTCACAACACACACACACACACACACACACACACACACACACACACACACACACACATACATACGTGTAACGCGTGTCAAATGAACACCTTAACTTCCCACCTGCAACTGAACACTTCTACAGTTATTGGTATATTAGTACGAAAATTTACTATTTGGTACTAAAAATAACAGATTACATTGCTGCGGTCGAAATTTGTGAAATATGTTTTATTCACTCCTTGAATTTTTGCTTATCAAGTGAACACTTTCCTTTACACACGGTCAATTGAACACTTTCCTTTACACACGGGCAATTGAACACTTTCCTTTACACACGGGCAATTGAACACTTTCCTTTACACACAGGTAATTGAACACTTTCCTTTACACACGGGCAATTGAACACTTTCCTTTACACACGGTCAATTGAACACTTTCCTTTACACACAGGCAATTGAACACTCTGACACACACGGGCAAATGAACACTCTGACACACACGTGTAATTGAACACTCTGACGCACATGGCCAATTAAATACTCTGATACACGCAGCCAGTTAAACACTCTGATACACACGGCAATCAAACACTCTGAAACATCCAAACAATCATTCTCACCACGCTAAATAAATAAGGCCAAATCTCTAAAGCTTACAAAAAAGCGTGAAACGATGATATAAATCGAAATTGGCATGGGATAGACATGGAATCCACACATTTCGTTGAAATTATCGCCGCAAGAAAATAAAAAAAAGGGGGGGTAGTATTGATTGGATGATTGATTATATATTTAACGTCCCGTCGAGAATATTTTATTCATATTGAGACGTAACCAGCTTTAAGCGGAGTACCACGAATTTAGACCTATCCAATGTATCCATAGGGTTCAGGGTCGTAGCAGTGAGGGTTCTTTGAAATATCGTGCCAACACCTACTACATGTACGACAAGGGATATACGTTTATAAGGTCACATCCAAAAGATCCGTGATTCTCACTTCTAAATGTCGAGCGTTTGGCGAAGGAGCAATTAACACTACCAATTTTAACGTCTTAGGTTTGACGCATGAACGATGCTTGAACTCACGACCTCCCGGTTACGAAGCGAACGCTCTACCATTGAGCTTCCGCGACCGGTCGGGGGGGGGAGGGGTAGTAGTGTCCATAATGATGACTTTTAATGTAATAATAACTTATGATAATCATCATTATTATTATTATTATATATATATATATATATATATATATATATATATATATATATACTTCTATGATTATAGACTCCCTCGTTTGCCAATGCATGCTGTACGGGCCAGACTCTGTAGTAATTCGACCAAAAAGTATGATGAATAAAATCAAAATTCTGTAATACAGTGCCTAAAGGATCTAAAACAAGTATTCATAATTATATAAATTTTTTGTATCACTTTAAGTTTTTCGTTGACTTTTGACATGAATAAAAATTAGATATCTTTGTAAAGAAATGTTACGCGATATCTTAATTCCACTCTAAAAGGGAACATTTTCATGAACATTCTGTTTATATATGTAACTACATAGATGTGACATTACAGAAAACTTTAATCAAACGTTGCAAAAACCATAAATTCTTTGAAAATCCGGTTTATAACACCATTTTATATAACATAACTTCAGAATCAGGATTTGTTCCCGGTTCCTTTATATACTGTTACAAAAATATCTACATGTTTATGATATGTACATGCACATTATGTCAATTTTGACTATCATCTCACCTTGAAATATGAGGACAAAATTGTAATAGATAACCCCCAAAAATCACGATTTTGCTGAACATCTTAGATATTTTTGTTTAGAGATTTCGTGCCTTTGGCACTCATTACGCCCTTCCCTAAACGTGTTACGTGTTGGACACCCCCCCCCTCATTAACCACATCTGAAACACACCGACAATTGAACCTGGTACATTGCGCATAAATTGAACTATTATAACAAAAGGTAAAATTCAAGTTACATATTTGTAAGTTTTATTGATGAACTTAGTCCAGTCTCGAAAGGCAAGTAGAGATTTAAAACATTCCCTGAACATCGACAATTCGCGCCTTCGAATGAGAAATAATCTCCCTCATAAAAGTGATTTGGACCCCCACTCCTTTCCCTGCCGATCTGAGGATAGAGATGACCAATTGCAAATTCAAGGGAATATATTACCTTCTGTTTTTGTTCAAAAACTGGACGTGTCCTCTCATGACCTTTATAATACAAATTCACCAGGTTGATTTTTAAAATCTTATTAATGTTTTACATAAGCTCAAATTAAAGTACAATAATATACGCACATCAAATCAATTATCGCTCTCATTAATTCAATTGATGCGCACATCCATGTGGTGGAAATATTGCTTGCAAAAATTAATTTAGAGCTCTGTATGAATGACTTGATTATCTCTTTTAATTCAATGGAGGATCTTTTTAATTATATATACAAGGCTATTTCATAAGCAATTAATGCGCGCATCATTTTTTTTTTTAAAAGAGCAACAATTCAATTAAAGAAATCATTCAATTGTGGATATCTTGAATTGAATATTATATCTCAATTAGATAATCTCTCTAAAATAATTATTCCACGCATCAATTTAATTAATGATATCATTAATTCAATAGAAGAGAGCAATAATTCAATTATTGTGCACATTAAGTGATGTTAGCATTAATGAATTATTGCTCTCTTCAATTGAATTGTAGCATGCATTAATTATATTGTTGGTATCATTAAATTATATTCATTTGAGGAGAGCAACAATTAAATTATTGCGTGCATCAATTCATCAGAATAAATAATGATATCAATAATTCAATTCATGCTCGCAATATATATATAATGCAGAATTGAAGATATTAATTATTTGAAGAGATCTTTGATTGCAATGTTGGTGCATGAAATGAATTGATAATATCTTCAAATAATTAAAGATATCTTCAAATATTTGAGTTTGTTAATTTGGCACTCCATAGATCTAAAACTATTCCTAGTGGATTCTGGTGCTTTCTGACTCAGACATCATAACAGCTCTTGCTACAAATGAATCTCACCATACAAGTGATAAAAACACTTGAATATCTTGCAGACAAATAAAGATCAGGTGGGTCGCATATACCTATAGCCACCTCTCTTTTAATTTCTTCATAGGATTCATATACTTAAAGGAATTTTTCTCCTTGAAAAGGTGATATTTAAAAATATGTCACTTTTCAAGGAATTTTATAATCCCCCAATAATATGTACCGGGGTAATTTCTAAACTGTTTGGTGAAAATGTTGACAATTAAGAATCAGTCACTGGTTATCCATGTGGAATTTAGCTATCTCATATGAATAAACTTTTGATTATTTTACTACAGTGTACCATATTAACCAATTTCGGAAATAATTCCTTATTTGTCTTAAATTTTGATTTGATATAAAGAGCAAACTGAAATGATCAACCAAAGTTCACATTCAACACCAGTGAGGCAATTGTATACAAATGTCAAATTCATATATTACAGAATTCATTAAGATATTTGAATTATTCTAATCTTTTAATGTTTCATGGTAGCAATGAAAACAGCAGGTCTTTTATTCTCAGTCATATATTTTATTATATTACAGGGGATATTATATGTACAATTAGTATATATATATATACATAAGATATGTAATTGCATGTGCCAAAAAAATGTATACATACATGAGTAATTCAACCACATACATATCAATAAATTTGCATTTAATACATTGAATGTAGTCCTTTGATTAAATAATCAACACAGATGGATCCATATGATAATACATGTATTTGTAAAAGAAAAAAAAGAGTTCCATTTCTCATACAAATAATATCTGTACAAATATCAAAATCAACAAGAGGCCCAGGGGCCACATCACTCACCTGAGTCACCTTGGTCCTGCTGTTTTGATTTTTAAATGCTATTTTATCAATCTTTATTCTCATGAATAATGTGACCCAAACCTACCTCTAAAGAACACAACATTACTAAAATGAAATCATATAACACAAAGATATGACAAGCATGATATTGTTGTTCTGGATAAGACCATGGTATGAAGTCATAGGTCTTGGTATGATATGAAAGACTTTGCCATAAGTAATATATATACAATACATGAAAGCCCTATCTAAAATAGTCCTGGATATACTTAATAAGTTATACTTTCTTAAAAGTAGGTCAAACTCAGAGTTCAGGGTCACAAGGTTAAAGAACATAATATGATTGATTGTTTTAGCTGTTTTCCGCCACACTCTACAATGTTTCAGTTATCTGGTGGTGCCCAGTTTTTATTGGTGGAAGAGAGAACCCAGATACAATGTACCTGGGAAGAGACCACTGACCTTCCGAGAGTAAACTGGGAAACTTTCTCACTTACTGGTGCAAGCAGGATTCGAACCCACGCCAACCACTGAAGAGACATTATTTGTCGAAATGCGCATCTGGTGCATCAAAATTGGTACCGTATAAGTTTTACCTTAAACACAATGTAGTTCAGGACACACTGAATAGGTCAGATTTGTTTTGCCATAAAAATTGTATATGCAAGATATGAAAGCTCTAGCTTAAATAGTTCAAGAGATATCTTTAACGATTTTTCCTTTAAATATATCAGCATATAAAACTTTGATCCCCTATTGTTACCACACCATACCTCCCGGGAAATGATTTTAACAAACTTGAATATGCACTATGTCAGGAAGGTTTAATGTAAATTTGTGTGCTTCATACTAAATTTGAAAAGAATTCTGTTATTCCAATCGTAGATTGATCGCTGTTCGTTATCTTCACCTTTCAGTTATAGAATTTAGTTAAAAACTTTCAATTGTTAACATCGACGGACTACAACGGACGCAGACCAATAGCAATATGTCATCTGAGTTTACTCAAGTGACCTAAAATTGTATAATTTTTCTAAAGCTTTTGAAAATTGATAATGTTATTAAAGCCTAGTCTGATCCCTTACACTCCATTTCAATAGTTAAGCGTAAAAACAGACTGGAGTGGATGGGGACCAAACTTAAGAAAGCTGTGAGATTAGTTCAATATTCAAACCTACAGTTTTTGAATAATAAGTATTTAACCCAACTGGGATGATTTCATCCAAAATATTTCACTAAAAATATTTGTGGGGATATTAGTTCACACAGACATTATGTTTCAAAATGAGTACGAGTATGGAAATGAACTGGGGTTCAAATTGACTGGCTACGTATACCTAACATGGCTACATCAACAAAGAAAATCACTTGAAGCTGTGAGTTTTTAGGTTATATGTGGGTTTAAGGAATATTTGAAAGTATGCTTGGAAACAAGTATAGTGGGAAAATATGTTAGGAATTATTTAATATTAAATTCATGAGACAGCGATGCAGGAATGCAGTGATAGAGGGACTTAACCATGCACTTTTTTTCTGTGCCGTAAATTGAAGATGTTTAATAAGGGGCTCATCTGAAGCTCTAGTGCTCTGACTTGCCCCAATATCTTCTCAAAGAGCTACGATTTTGGGTTTAGTTCTGCATCTAGTTTTTTAGGAGAAGATTTTAAAAGATTTTCCTTGTATATATTTCATATATAAAACTTAGATCCCCTATTGTGACCCCACTCTACCCCTGTGAGCCATGACCTTTAACAAACTTGAATCTGTACTATATATGAATGTAAAACTTTGATCCTCGATTATGACCTCACCCTACCCCTGGATACCATGATTTGCACAAAACAGGAACCTTTTATGTGAATTCAACTTTCCTGGTCCAGTGGTTCTTGAAAAGGTTTTTTAAATGGCCCCACCCTATTTTTGCATACCCTTTATCTATTGATGATGCATACCAAGTTTGATTGAAACTGGCCCAGTGGTTCACTCTGGAGAAGAAAATGAAAATGTGAAAAGTTTACAGAGAGACAAACGACAGGCAAAGGTGATCAGAAAAGCTCATTTGAGCCTTTGGCTCAGGTGAGCTAAAAAAGTATATAAACATGTTCAATGTTAAACCTGTTTGTTGTATTGCTTAACAGCTCCATTGCCAGCATCTACCCTTACTGAGCTTACAGTGTCAGACCTTGATATCATCATCATCACTCATTTTGACTATCCAGGCCAAATTAATCTTTTTGCAAGGGTGAGGCCTGGCTGTCCTGTCGAGGTTGAAGTTTGTACTTCCACACTTGGCGACCCAGTGGATTGATCCTATCCAATCCTCTAAACTCTAGGTCTCGTTTTAGGATCTCATCCCATGTCAGCTTTGGTCTACCTGTGAAGTTCTTTTCTGTTGATCATGATGCATAACATTCTGACAAATCTGCAAAAATATTTAGAGAAGTGATTAGTAAAAGGTCTTCGTAAAAGGTAGCAAGAAGTGTACAATTAGATAAAAATCATAATTTCTATTTCTACAAAGTAAGTGTTTATCAAATGATCAGCTGTAAATATTAATTCACACATCAATTATCATTTTTAAAGATTCAAAGTGATACAGATATCATAAAAATGTTATGACAAATATATCATAACTTCAGATTGTTTTTATGAAAAACAAATGTATCCCCAGCTCCCCAAATTGGAAGTGCTCCAAATGAAACCTCCAACCCCTTAATGTACTGCATGGTATGGAAGATAAAGCATGAGCAGGAACATAGACATTATGAACTCCAATAATTAAGCCACATAGGAGAAGGGTTCACAAACTATTTTACACCCTCCACCCCTACAATCCACTATATTAGGGACAACATTTGGATCTTTGATCTGTCCCTGCAATATGCACATCGCAAATGGCATTGAAGTATTCTACAAAATTTCAAGTCTATCGGATAAGCCGTATAGGAGAAGTATTCACAAGCTATTTTAACATTCTCCACACCTCTTAGATCTACTATTAACTTTTAGAAAAATAATTGGACCCTCCTGTCCCGACAATATGCACATCTACAAATGGCAATGAAGCATTGTACAAAGTTTCAAATCTATCCAATAAGCCATATAGGAGGAGAAGTGTTGACAAGGTATTTTACATCCTCCACCCCTCTAAGATCTATTAACTTTTAGGAAAATAATTGGATCCTTCCGTCCCACCAATATGCACATCTACAAATGGCAATGAAGCATTGTACAAAGTTTCAAGTCTATCCGATAAGCCATATAGGAGAAGTGTTCACAAGATTTTGTGGCAGACGGACAGAAAGTACAAAAACAATATGTCTCCCCTGAAAGAGGGGAGACATAATTACAGTACTGCAGCAATATTTTCACTGTATTTCAGTTGGAGACTGTCAAAATACAAATTATCAATATACTCTTAAGGTGCAAATCAAAACTTGTATACCTTTTCTCAATACATTTTAATGCGTTTTATTTCATCTCTAGTGGACTCTCTTTAGGACTGGCTCATTTAGCTGGGAATATGGGCATCTAGCTATCCTGGTGCCATGCTCTTTTTAATGAATATTGTATTTTCTAGGTTATGTCAAAGCCACTTTTTCTCTTTGATGCAAAATTATGTTTGACTGAAATTAAAGTGAAGGTTATTTAACAAGAAATCTAGTAGACACATTCAAGCAATACCTGTTCCCTACCACTACTAACTATATATTTATTCAACATATGTTCAAATTCAATGGAACCACTGGACTTCATATACTATTTTGTCAAAATGCACAGTATTAATGAAGAGGGTGTTACAACTTACATATACCAGATAAGACGTATCATTAATGTTCTACCTAATATATTAATATCTGCTCTAGAACCTGATTTTATGCACCCATGTTATGATGGACTGTATTATGGTATTTATCAAGCTCTTTCATCTGTCTGTTAGCTTTTTTAAAAATTCAAAATCTTAGTTTATCAATCCTTATACCCACTCAGGTGATCTAATCAGTAATTAAAAAAACTGATTAATCTGTTTGAACATCATATCTAGCAAAGATACTTACGTACATATGTAACTTTAAAATGATACTTATGCCTTGTTCAAACAGCGGTTTTAATGCATATTTTGAATTAAAATTTTCAAACTTTAATGCACATCAAATATACTTCGTAGAATAGATATAGGCCCCTGCATAATGACAAATTTGGGTCACATGCATCATACCCCTGGTTAGCTATAGCTTTATATTTATGCTAATTTTGACTGAAAAACTAATTTTAAAAAACTTAATTGATCGCTAAAAATAGTGAGCATTAAGTAATTAGAAAATACCAGATGTAGATCTGTGCTCTACAGAGACATACTGGGTCATATATGCATAAAGAAGAAAAAAACTATAAAACAATTCTCTTTGATCCACTGTAAATTGTAGGAAAATATTCGATCCCTGGGTCAGAAGAACGTGAACAACATTAAATGATAATGAAGTATTGTACACAATGGCCTTCATTTTTGCAGTTACTGCCATTACACCGGAAGTAGGGGGCGTGCTTACTGATGGGGTCCCCCCCCCAATTGTGGCCCCATCCTACACCCGGGGGCCATGATTTGAACAATCTTGAATCTGCACTATGTCAGAAAGTTTTCATGTAAAAATCAGTTTTTCTGGCTCAGTGGTTCTTGAGAAGAAGATGTTTAAAGGCCGGCAATTGGGTATAAAAGCAGCCAATCGGTGAAAATGGTGGAATATATGAATTTTCTGGACACATTCAGATTGCAGCACTTATTTTGCAAAAATAAAGATTAAGCTGTTGTACTGAATTTTTTAAATGGGTATGCTTGTTCCCCTCATAACTGTTCATATATTGGCCATATCTATTTTAGATATAAATTCTCATGAAGTTTTAATTTTGGCCTCAAAAATCTGAAGCAGGGCTAAATTTGTATTTCAAACTAGAGATTGGCAGTTTGTGGGTGTGATTATCTTTTGTTATTGTTTACACCGGATGTTGACTCACATATTGCATGAGCATGCTTGTCTAGTTCTAGATTAGGGGGATTGTACCAAAGGGAACATGTAATCAAATCACTGTATATAACGTGGAAAAAAAGTACTTACTCATATATCATTGTTAAATCCAGATTTTATTTTTTAATTATATATAATCACATTCCTTTAAAAAATTGGTTAACTTTATAAAAATAGCTCATTAGGACTGTTCAGTCTGATCGCTGTTTCAGAGTTTTGCAGGATTGCTGGTACCTTTTCTCGAATAATGTCAAGCATGATGTTTGTCTGATTAAGCAACAATATCCTAGGCCAGTTGTGTAACTCCCATTATCTCTCACCAATGATGACAAATGTCCAATTGATCAACCATCACTCTAAAATTACCCTCAATCTGGACTCTTACGTGTGAACATTACAATGTCAAAAGAGACAATCACAGATAGTAGGTCTCCAAATATTATAATGGACAAAGTGTTTCTTAATAATCCTTCAATGCACATGTCCTCCATTGCACAGCTACAATTTCCCCCCAAATTCTTCTCATAATTGAAAGGCATCAAGAGGAACATCATAAGTATTAGTATATTATATATACCAATATTTGTGTATATTATCAAAAATCTACGTGTTTTAAAAGACATGCATAAAACAATGATGAATTCATTTGTAGTTCCTAGGGTGAAGTTTTGTTAAAGTAAAAACATATCCTTTCAGTGCCTCACAGATTGAGCAGAGTGGTAGAAAAATGCAGGAAAACTTTAGTTTATTTTGATAAATCATGCCAGTCTCCCTGTTCAAAATATCGTCTGCTACAGAGCACGTGTAGAGTCAAGCATCAGACTGCTGCTTATTCTGATAACACTGCTAAGCCCTGCCCTCTTGCCATATATGCTTAATTGCTGTAGGGGTGTAAATTTTTCTAGTTTACTCCCGGCCTTTAAAGATTTTCCATATATATTTGTATGTAAAACTTTGATCCCCTATTGTGGCCCCATCCAACCCCCAGGGCCCATGATTTGAACAAACTTGAATCTGCATTATGTCAGGAAGCTTTCATGTGAATCTCAGGCCATCATTGAAAATATTTTTGTTTGATGTACTCTGACTCACATTTTTCAAGGTGGGTCGGTAGGTAGGTTTGTTTTTTTTTTTTTTTTTTTAACGTCATGAAAATTTGTAATATTTTCTTTTAGAATAAGGAGAATTTTCTATTTTTCAAGGGACCCCCCACCCCCCAAAAAAGTTTTAAATTGCTGGAAAAAATGGTCGTGTAGGAACAAATTTGATTGGTCGGTCGGAGTACATCAAACAAATCAATGTTTATTTTTGGCCTCAGCTTTTCTGGCTTTGTGGTTCTTGAGAAGAAGATTTTTAAAGTTTTTCCCTATATATTTGTATGTAAACCTTTGATTCCCCCCTTGTGGCCCCATCCTACCCCCGGGGGCCATGATTTGAACAAACTTGAATCTGCAATATGTCAGGAAGCTTTCTGGTAAATTTCAGCTCTTCTGGCCCAGTGGTTCTTGAGAAGAAGATTTTTAAATGACCCCACCCTCTTTTTGTGATTATCTCCCCTTCATTTGAACAAACTTGAAAGCCCTTCACCCAAGGATGCTTTTGGCCAAGTTTGGTTGAAATTGGCCCAGTGGTTCTGGAGAAGAAGTCGAAAATGTGAAAAGTTTACAGACGGACAGACAGACAGACGACAGACAAAATGTGATCAGAAAAGCTCACTTGAACCTTTGGTTCAGGTGAGCTAAAAATCAATTCAAATATGCAAATTCATTTTTGGGTTGAATGTATTAATTGTTACACAAATTTACTACATGTATATGTATCTATAGTTTACAAATCATTACATTTTGCTAAATGATATAATTATTCTACACATATCATCTAAGATTTTAATTATACAAAATAATATCATATAAAATCTGTAAATAAATTATGGATCAACAAAATTGTTAAATACTAAGATCTGCTTTCATATTTACTGTACTTAAGGCCACATAGAATTTCATATTTACAGATTATCACCCACGCCCACCCCTCTCAAAATTATCCACCCCATTGTTTTTTATTCTACCTTTTTTTTTTAAAAAAGAAGTTGAGAACAAATATTTGGCTTGTATATCAAACATTTAGAGCATTTCAATGACTGACCCTAACATTTTGGCATGTTGTGGTTATATTTGACATGTTTCTATTATAAGGGTACCCAAAGATGTGGTAGTTGTGAAGGACTGTTGCAGTGTGATATGCATTTGGTCAAGTGACTGCACATGTATGCCTTGTTAAAATTGATTAATGGAGATGCTATTGAATGTGAAAGTATGCGATACCATGCCATTTCCCAATTATGTGTTTGGAACTTTTATTATTGAGTGTGCGTGTCTTAGACTAGAAGAAGATGATGGCAAACTGAATTGAATAATGTTAAGCAAAAGAACTACAGTACAGTGACTGTTGCTTTGTGGTACAATGATGGTAATTATGACTCATTAATTAGCGGATACGGCAATGGCATATCCTGATCCTGCATAAACTGCATATTCAAACAAGAGGCCCATGGGCCATATCGCTCACCTGATTCACCTTGGCCCATATTTAAAGATTTGTTCTACATATTCGCTTCTAAAACTTTGATCCCTATTTAAGTATTGTGGCCCAACCTACTCATGGGGCCATGATTTCTCCTACCTAAAATCTAACTCCAAAAAACCCCACACAAACATAGCTTGTAAAGGGGATAGGAGGACGTGCCTGGTGTTTAATAATTCAATGTGTACAGGCATTAGAAAAATGTGTATATGCAAAAACATACTTTAAATTGTATGCAAAATGATACCCATGTCTACTCCTATTATAACATTGGAAGGAAAATTTGATCTGGCCACCATTGCTACACGACATTTTAAGTTACGAAAAATAAAAAAAATACATATGAACACCTAGACTGTGTCAAGCTGAGTGAGCAAGTTTGTGCAGAACGAACAAAAATTACACCAAACACAGCGACACCTTTTCGAAATTTTAATTTTACAAACTTGAATCTGCACTACAGAGCTGTATGTCAGGAAGCTTTCATGTAAATTATGTAAACTGCTCTGGCCTAATGGTTCTTGAGAAGAAGATTTTTATGGCCCCATTCTACTCCAGGGGGTCATGATTTTAACAAACCTGAATCTGCACTATGTCAGGAAGTTTTTATGTAAATTTGTACTTTCCTAGCCCAGTGTTTCTTGAGAAGATGATTTTTAAAGATTTTCCCTTTATATTTGTATGTAAAATATTTGATCCCCTATTGTGGCCCCATCCTACCTATGGGGGTCATGATTGAACAAACTTCAATCTACACTATGTCAGGAAGCTTTCATGTAAATGTCAGCTCTTCTGGCCCAGTGGTTCTTTAGGAGAAAATTTTTTAATGACCCAACCCTATTTTTGCAATTTTGTAATTATATCTTCCCTTTGAAAGGGGGTGTGGCTTGAAAGCCCTTCACAAAGAATGCTTTTTGTCAAGTTTGGTTGAAATTGGCCCAGTGGTTCTTGATAAGAAGTCAGAAATGTGAAAGTTTACAGACAGACGGACAACAGGGGATTGGAAAAGCTCATTTAAACTTTCAGCTCAGGTGAGCTAAAAATTACTATTATTCAAAAAAGCGCAAAAGAATGTTCAACTTCAGTGTTACATGAAAATGTACTTCAAAATCACTTAAAAACAATTATAATATTGCTGTATGAAAATTTTCTGTCCAAAGAAAACAATGTAAAAAAAAAAAATGAAGTAATCTACACTCTACAGCAACATGCGAGTATAATGAACGGGAAATATATATTCTGAAAAATAAAAAATACACCACCTGCCCCATTTTTTTCCAAGCAAGGATGGAAATCTAAAAAATAATTTTATGACTATGTGGCCTAAAATATTTTGTATACTTACTAATTTCAAAACTCGAAAAGGAAATGTTATCCATGTGAAGCACTCTGTTCATCCTCTGGGGAAGACAATCTTTGATTTGCAGTTTGTGTCATGACTACACCATGATATCTTCTAATCTCGTCATACTATCAGAAAGTAGTTTTGGTAGTTGGCAAGTGTATCAATGGTGTAACTTCTTCATGATCAGATCTTCTATACTGTGTCATATTCAGCATAAAGTAACAAGGGCTATCATCTAGTTCTGAGGTACTGAGGAAGGGCTGTTTTTCTTAACACAGCCTTTCTTCTGGTATTCTTAGGGATACTTTATTCATCTTTTAATTACATTTCCTTCTTGGAGATTAAAAGTTGAAGACCACTGAAAGAAAAAGAAGTGATTTAATGAGTTCCATGTACAACTGTAGTTTATCGAATGTGCTGACCAGAATATTATCTAACTGTAGCCCCCCTCCCCGATCAAGCATGCAATGTCATACATGTATCTGAAATCAATACTTATAAAAATTAATTAAAATTAAAATGTTCAAATCTACAATCTTGTTACACATCTCCTATATTTTTTACTTATCATAACTTTGAATTTTTAATAAGTGTGTCCTTTTGTCCACAAACGTTAACAACCCCTCATAAACAATTTACAAATATGATATCAGAAATAATAATCTAAAAACATTATCCTGTTGTTCATAGATGCCATCAACACTAAGAGTATAACAAATAACAAAAGCTCTCCTGACATTGTCCCATTCTGAAAGAAATGATGTGCTTATATCCCCAAAAGGCAGGGGGTTACCCAGAATTGTGTCTAGAGAGAGGAATAATATTTATGGAATTAACCAAAAAATTAGTTATACATTTTTAAAATTTTTAGCTATGAATTCATGTTAAAAAATTGGTAGCTCAGTGGTAACACAGCATTTGCTTCATGATGAAGAAATCATGGTTTCGAGCCATGCTAATGTACTTTATTTAGGGTGTAAATGTAGGTAGTGAGGTGAATGCTCCATCGTCATATTTAGCATTCAAAAGAGAAAGTTGCTGGTATTTCAGATGAGACCTTCAAACACCACATGCATGCGTCTAAATGTGTCGCACTTCATATTACTGAAATATTCTCTACAGGTATTATACTAAAATCAAACAAACACATATAATCATATACATGTTAAAAATCTTAATTTTAGAAATTTCTTCTTCTGACAAAATGATGCGCTAGCATATAAATGGAAGCTATGCCACTATATGTCATGACACTGTACAGCTTGATCAGTATACATCACATAAACAATCACAGATGTAAACAATCAAGAAAAACTCAGTACACAACATCATTCCTTAATTTTGTATTGTAGCTGAAGATCATTCTTCGAAGATCGAAATGCAGCTTGGAAATGATTAGCGAAGGTTGAATTATTCTTAAAAAGTAGATTGAAAGCAAAAGGTAACTGCTAAAGTTACCAGGAGACAATAATCCATACATCGTTCGAATTCCCTCCACTGCCACCTAAAGTGCACGTGTAAACCACGCGTGTGACACCACAGCCCGACAGGCTACATTGTAAACAAGTAAAATGCATTCAGAGTAATAGTTTTACATATCATATTATGTTTAGTTTATAGTCTTAGTAGTTACATGCCTATGCGGTACGTCTGTACCATGTACGTACTGCAAGCAGTGCGGCGTAATGTACACTTGCATCCTCAGGGATTTCAACCCGGACAAAGTGGAACATGCCAATCCGAATACATATACATCTTTCTTTTTGCATTTTTATTTATTTATCTATTTATTATTTATGTCATGGCGTTGGAAAAAACTTCAAAGTAGGGAGACAGATGTAAAGGGGTATACGTTCCAATCATCCAAAAAATGTGCCGTGTGGGGGGTTGGGTAGGGGGGTTGATTCCTAAGGACCTGGCGCATTTCTTTTTCTGAAATTCTATCCAAAATCAATATGAATTCTTAGTATACAGAGTACATTAACTGCAAAGATTATATTTCAAAAAGAAAAAAACCACCAAACAGTTCACGCAGATTTATCACTTTTATCATCGAAATTTTCAGTAACTCGGGTACTCTGTCGCTTGTACATAACACGATCGGTATGAAACACCATTTAATCAGTCTATGTAATAAAAAACCCATTGATAACATGCAAAAAATTTCTTTCAACCGTGTTTACTTACCTCAGATGGGCCAACTTCTTTCCCTGGAAAACTCCATTATGATGATATCACAAATGACGTCATTTAAAACAGAGCATGCGCACTTCGAAAGTGTGTAAGCCATGCTCGCAAGGAAAAAAGATGGACGAGTGCTAAATCTTTACACACCTGTTACACACATCTCATAAATCCTGTGAAGTAAACACTTCAGGATTTTGATGGTAGATGACCTATTTAATGATTTTATGCTGATTTTTATAAAAATCCAACTGAACACCACCATTTCCGTGTTCCTTTGGCCGACCCCGTGTTGATTTACACGCGTGCCTTCTTATTCACTGGTTCAATTGACAGGGCTTACAAACACATACACACACACACACACACACACACACACACACACACACACACATACACACACACACACACATATATATATATATATATATATATATATATATATATATATATATATATATATATATATATATATATATATATCCAAAACTGAAATAGAGTCTCAATAATCGGATAATAATATTAAAAAATATGAAACGAAAAAACACAAAAATCCTCGGTAAAGCTTTAGCGCTTTCATTTCATCTTCAGAAGCTTTACAAAAATGTATACATAGCAGTATCATAGTCAATCAACAAAAACATTCAACTGCATATTCGTGAAGCACTGTAAAATAAATGTCTTAAAAATATATTTTATAATTGCCGATGATTTTCCCGTACTTTTTTCAGATCATTTTTGTATATTATCCATGACGTTACAATATAGATGTAACATTCCGCTACCTTCGACGTCATAACCACCGTTACTATGATACTGCTATGTATATATTTTTGTAAAGCTTGTTCGGTTGAGCATCACTGAAGATACATTATTTGTCGAAATGCGCATCTGGTGCATCAAAATTGGTACCATATAAGCTTTACAATATTATATATATGTCGATACATGTACTACGCAAATTTTCCAAGTTACAGAACCAAAAAAGAGCAATTTTACAATTGACTAAATTGATAAATTGTGAAATTAATAAAAGAATATTTCGTACAACCATATTTTTGATAATATTCTTATAATTATGAAATGAAAAATTAGACTTGCATCATTTGATAAATGCAGTTGTTAGACGAAGAAACGGAATACATGTACACATTTTACATTTAGGTCGATTTTGACCATTGACATACTTATTTTACTTTTTATCTACTAATTTGCATTAAATTATTTGAAATACTTGATTTAATTAGCAATCGCAATGAAGAAAATATTAAAGAACATTGCTATTAAATAGTATAGACATTTATTTTACAGTGCTTCATGAATATGAAAATTAATTTTCTGCGACATTGGAAATTTTTTATTTCAGCTCAAATATCTATATTTTTTAAATCGACCCATATAATTAGTACATGTATGAATGTGAATGGATATTCGTAATACTAGATAATAAGTACACGTTTATTGAATTGTAACGTTTTATTATCAATTTTGTATTTCAGATTAAGCTATTGAATTGATTCAGGAAGTGATCAGTTTGGCTTATACAGAAACTCCAGGAAGTCAATATAGTGGGTGTTGTTGGTAATTATCCTGCCCTGATCACATATTCCTACAAACATGTGTCAAATTCAGGTGACTGGGGCCTGTAGACCTTTTGGGTTAAACCCAAATTTCATATTTTATGTAAATTGATGATATGTATTATGTATAAAATAAAAACTAAACATCAAACTATGTTTACTTGTTCATATCTAGTTATATCACTTATGAGAAATGCATTACAAATTTATCACACATTTAAATTAATAGGAAAGGGTATTTAAATTCACGGTACTGTTGTGATGGAATGATTTCTTATGCTATTCACAACACAGGATAGAAGAACTTTCCGATTGCTTTCCCAAGCCATTATCAGATCTCCAATATACACAGTGTCTTTAAGAGCCATTCTCTGTAAGCATCAAAATTTTTATTATAGGGGTGGAAAAGTACCCTCACCGATTTTGCTGAAATTTGGCATATAGTGATTATTTGATACCCTCTCATAGAATTTGGTAACAAATTTCGAAATTGAGGTACCGTTGCCATGGTAACAAGAACACTGTGAAAACAGCTCCCAAGATGCTTAAAAATGCTCGATTTTGGCCTGTTTTTGATTAAACATAAACAAATTAATTTTACTGATGTACACATTTCTCTACTGCTTGCTTAAAGATTAGGTTCAGCATAATGAATTCTTAATAAAACATCAATAAATCAATATTGGATTACCTATTGTTCCTAAGGTTGAAAAATCAATATTTTAGCATTTTGACTATTTTTGAAAAAAAATCATTTTAAAGCCATTTTATGACATCATTTACAAGAAAACACAACAACACACATCAATGAAAGTTATATATGATTTAATTCATCCCATTATGTGTAAAATAAAAAAAAACGACCAATGTCTTATTTTGCAAAATAAAATTATATAGCTTGAAAAATTGGTTGCCATGGTAATATGAAAAATCTCATAACATGAATATATGAGTCCAATTTTAATAATTTTTCAATATAATATCCTTAATCTATTAAATTTGACATAAACAATGATAAATATCATGAATTATCATGTTATGAAATATTTCAGTTGCCATAGCAACCATATTTCAGTATTTTATAACAAGGTTTTAAGAGCCATTCTCTGTAACCACTTAAAAAAATTCGGCACGCATAGTCACCGATTTTCACGAAACTCACCTGAATGAAACATCTATATAACATATTCAAGAAAATATATTTAAAAATTAGATAGTGATCATGGTTGCTATAGAAACAGGTACACTTTTATCAAGTTTGGCCATTTTCTAGAATTTGGTAGTTTTGGCACAAAAGTTGAATATAAAAGATTATGAATAGTCTTAAAATTCTAATTTTCAAGTTAAATTATAAAACAGATCCCATATTTGTCATTTAAGGGAAAAAATGAATAATGGACAATCCTAAGTGATTTTTATAATTGAACAAATCTGTAAAATTGTGTTTAAATTCAATGGTTTTTATGTCTTAATAACTTTTATTCGCATCCACCTCAAATAAAGTGACAAAGGTTTTTAAAACAACTAATCTATGTTCTTCATAAATCTAAACTAAAACTTTTGGGAATCTGCCTATTTCATACAATTTGAAATGAATGATTTATGGGGGGCAATGCATTCTGTAACCAAGAGTTATTCCCCTTTGAAACTCTTCAACGTGATAAGGCAGTAAAATTACATAGAAACACATATAATTTGGCGGGATAATGTCTTACTGCATGCTGACAGAAGTTTAGACGAAGACATGTGGCATTCAAAATATTCTCTCCACTCACCCACACGAAAGAAGGTGTGAGAGACATATATCCGAGTACCAGCGTTCTAGTAATACAGGTAATTATTCTATTTACTTTGATATCCATTCACAAGCCTAGAATTAATCAACTTGATCACAATCATTTGATGTCAAATGTTTTCATAGACATTGTGTACAATTATGGATTTCTCTAGATCTGCCAATATAGCATGGCACATATGATGTGCGTGCGTGCTAAATATTCACCCTTCAACTCGCCACTGCTTCAGTTGTATTGATATGACGTCAAAATGTAGACTGTGGCGTCATACGTTACAGTACTTAGATCTACTTAGGCCTGATGCAGCACACTTTATTCTGTAGGGGATCGTATGACTAGGATGAAATCGAGATAATAAATGCAAAATCGTTATCATTATAATTTTGTTTTATAATAGAATGAAGTAATAGAATCATTAAAAAAAATCATAGATATTTATTCATTTGAAAAATGCATGACCTTTCGTTATTATACATATTACATAAAAGAAAAGAGACGCCCTGTTGTGATTAAGCTATTGCATACTCCCCCCCCCCCCCCCCCCCCCCAATGATACATGCCAAAACATTGAATAAGCTATCCTTCATGAAATAAAGTAATGGGTCATAACATTGAATTTTATCTCTAATCCTTTCTACTTGTATTAGTTCGGGGGGGGGTGTTATACATGTACAGATACTCAACTGAGAAGTGAATTGAGGTGGGGACACTATTCAGTATTATTAGACATCCACATATTAATTATTCTTTACTTTTGATAACACTTTAAAAAAAATCAATTCTATGAATAAATTCAATTAATTAAACAGAATTGAAATATTGTAGAAATACCAATACTGATACACCTTAGACTATACATGTTATGCATGGGAATTTACTCTATTTTTTTTTTCTTTTTTGTTCAGCTTGATTTTGTTTTCATTTTACACATGCCACTAACAAAACAAAAGTATTTATTAAGTGTGTCCAGGGGTCCGTGTTTGCCCAACTATCTATTTTGTATTGCTTGTAGGAGTTATGAGATTGATCACTGTTCGTTATCTTCACCTTGCATTAAGGACATACAAGCAACATTTCTGACATTTATTTGTTTTCCATCTTCTTGATATAAAAAGCTATCGTATGATTTCGGAAATAAATTCAAATTTTACCGGTCTGGGTAGCTTAGCGATTAGATAACCTATCTTGTAATGTAGGGGTCCTGGATTTGATCCATTATTTGCTCAAACATATTTGTACTGTCCTTATATATACAACCTGATGTAATACATAACTTTTGATTGCAACAATATTAGAAACTATCAAAATACCGAGTACCAGAATGCTATCTCTAAAACAGACATGGTAATACGACGTACCCCAAGATTTGTTTTTGTAGAAACGAGGCAGAGTGCACATTCATGAAAATTTATATATATTGTTGAGAAACGTCGCATAAGTCATCAAGTGATAAAATACCGCAAAACAATTCTCTCTGTTTTTAATATTATAATTAACCCATGTGTTGATTAATTGAAGTCATATAATCACCTTAGAGTTTAGATGAAACTAAATCTAGATAAGAATACATGTATTTAAGTAAGTTATTACCCAATCTAATTAAAATTAGATCTTCCATCCGCTCCCCAGTTTTCGATACGCGACGTATCGAAAACTGGGGAGCGGATGGAAGATCTAATTTTAATTGGATTGGTTATTACCTACCGTAAGAAAAGGGTTTGAATAAGATTTCATTCAAACATATAATTTAAGGAATACATATTACAGCTACATGTAGTAGTAGACGTAGATGACATGGGGAGAACAAGTAATACATTTGAGATGGGACATAAGATTTTGATATGCTTGCATATATTCATCTTGGTATTTCTCTTAAAATTAATATTATCTATTGATTTTGTAGGAAGTGTCATATTGTCATTTTGGTGGGGGCCAAGTTAGAAGCATCAGTGTATGTTCGATGCTTATGTTGCCTCAAAGGATATGATAGGGTGTGGTTCATTTAACCGGAAAGAATTTCTATCAGGACAGCAGATCACATTATATTTTAGTTGTCTCTATGCCATTGAGAAGACGATTAGCCATGATGACTATATATGCGCAAAATTAGAAAATGAAAAAGATTGTGTGTGCTTATCTTGTCTATTTTGTAATATATGATTCTAAAATAAAGGGATACTATTTATAATAGGATACGATTATGAAATATTTATCATCGGAACCCACTGCTCAAAGGCCGTAATTAAGCGCCGAGCATAGGCCTAAATTTTGCAACCCTCACTGACAATGGTGACGTCTCCATATGAGTGAAAAATTCTTCGGCGGTACGTTAAATGATAATCAATGAATCAACCCGTAGGTTCCAACGATGTCAGATATTAAAGATATTGACTTTTCCAGCATACTAAATGACTTCAATATGAACATCATTGGTATGTTATAGTTATAAGCAAGGTCTTCTTATGATGTTGAAATATAATTCGCATACCTATGTTTAAAAAGATACGTTAAACGAGTGACCATGATGAACGTCCATACTCTAGAAAACAGAGGCCCTCAATTGTTTTTAATCAAATGCCAAGGTCACGAGTCAAGGTCAAAATACTTCCTCATAAGTAACTGTAAATTGTCAAGTCATGTAATAAACAATGTTAGTTTAATAGATTTCATATATGGTACTGGCATAACATTTCTTGCACATACATAGTAAGCAGAGCTAATATTGAACTGCATAGAGGGGGTAATTCCTCGTGAATCTATGATAAATTACAATCTTTATGTATCTTATTTAGTTTATTTAACTTGAACAATTTTTAAGATCAATTATTCGATTTCAATGTCACACTTAATTCGATTGGTAAGGTGAAAAAATGTACATGATAGTTTGAAATAACTGAAATATTCAAATATGCATTTTCTAGATATGGTAGTTATTTTGATGAATTCTTAAGATATACATTTGCAATTTGTGATACATGTACAATACACAAATAGAAATCATGCACATTTGAAGAAAAAAAGAAGAAAAAAACCAAAAACTATGCATTGATCTAATTATCTGTTACAAATTAGGAGTGTGTATGATTGAAGAACATGCATGATGTATAACAAAATGAGATTTACTTGAAAAGAATGTGAACATCGAGTTTGCTGTTATATGATAGTTTGTTACCATATCAACAATGTAATATGAATTAACTATCAGTATTAATAATTTATCAACTATAACATTGACTACAGTTGAATCTGTCTATAAAAGTTGTTGTTTTTTTTTGGTCTAAAAATTTATTTATTTTGCATGAATTTCGAATTTGAAAAGAAATAGCAATTTTCGTTTCCATGGCAACCAACATGAATTCTCATATTACACTTGTTAAAATTTAAAATCTAACATCAGTAGCAATCGGTTATTAAGATTATATACTTTGAATACATAGAAAATTGAATTTTGAATTACATTGAAAAATGCATCTCTACTGTCATATCATGACGAAATGCATCATTTTGTTCCCATGGAAACACAGCTTAGATGGTAGATTCCCAAACATGTCTCATTGTTATATGATAGTACTATATCTAATGTATGTTGTACAAGCATTTATAGATTTCAAGCTGAATGTGGGAGTTTTTATCCATCATTCAAATGTGCCTCTAAATTAGCTTTTTCAGAATGTATCAAACAACCCTCTTTTCCAGACAGAATGAAAATATAACAGAATTATTCAAACCTTCAACTAAATATCAAACTAAAAAATAAAAATGCTATATAGTATCATTTGATAATGATTAAATAAGAACTCAAATAGGTTAATCCAGTATAGTTCAATGAAAAATGTCATTTTTCATGCGAAAATTGACTCTTTTGTGACCTGAATGGCATGCACGTATTACCATGGCAACAGAGTTGCATAGCAACCAAATTATGATGGTTTTACATTACGTATGCCAGATTAAGTCGATGTGCCGAATTTGAAAAAAATCGGTGACAGTGCGTGCCGGACCCCTTATATAAATGTTTAAGTGGTTACAGAGAATGGCTCTTAATAAGTAATCTAGTATGCTAATTTGTATCAGAAAGCATTACAGATCTGCTTATTACCATGGGATAGTGTAAACTCATTGTCATATTATATTTGAAAATGTAAATTGATGTAAAAGTCTAGTTAAATTAGCCATATAAATGATTAATTCTTTTGTTACCATAGCAACCATTATAAGATAAATGTATATGGTTCCTTAGTTTTGAAGAAAAGTGCTGACTATAACACTGATTTGTGTCAGGAAGCAGAAACGTGTGTGCCTATTATTAAGTGAAAGTGTTCTGTCATAATCTTAATAATTGCTATAAAGTACAAATTTCATAATTTCCATGGATTAGTCATAAGTTGGATTAGTTGGTGTAGCAAACATTTGAAAAAAATCTTCAAGTCAAAAGGCATTGGTAGAAGATCATTACATTTAATATGAAAATGAATTTTTTTTAATGTGTTTGAATTACTTTGTATTGAATAGAATTTTTACTTTTCACAAGATTTATATCTATTTATCTCTAGGTATTTCCTGTAAAAGCATTATATGACTGTTTAATCATTTGAATTATAGTATTAGTGATGAAATGTTGGTAATCTGACTGTTTTGTCTCCATGGAAACATTAAATAGGAACTGTAGCAGCTGTTTCATAACAGTTCCTACTTAATGTTTCCATGGAGACAAAACAGTCAGATTACCAACATTTTCATAACAGGACTTTTGGACTAGCCATCTCTGGTCAAAACTGACTCAACTGAGTATAAGTAGGTAAAATACTTGTACTTTAAAATGTAAATGAAAAGAAATCTAAATCGTCAACATACTGTTTCCATGGAAGTAGGTTTCTATAGCAACTAAACTGCAAATTGAATTCCTTCTTAATTAGTATATTAGTATATATAGAATACAAAGATGAAGTTATGATATTGTAGAATAAATCTACTGAAGTACATGAACATTAAATTGTTTTCAATGATTATGGTTGATTTTTCCATAGTAACACATTTTTCTTCATATTTTCCCCTTTGTAATAATTAAATTCAAATGATTAAACAGAAATGAAATGAAAGGGTGGTGTACTGGTGTAAGTAGATTATGACCTAAGTAACATCATCTTCCTGATACCTTGCAGCTTTAGTTGACACACAAAACAATTTAGAAATCGTTAGTACATATGTATGTGGGTAGCTGATAAAAATCAGTGTCGAGAAAATGTTGGGAAAAGAATGCATACCCAATCATTAATATGCCCTTTCATTTCATTTCTTTATTTCTCGATTAATCCAACTTTAGTGGGGGAAAAACAACTGAATATGGATGGCCTTTTGGCTTGTGTCAGTGCTTTCTCCATAAGTACATAAGTGCACTTTTCTAATTACTCTGTTGCAAATAATTTCATTCATTTCCATGAATACCAGATTCTGTGACGATGACATTAAAAAAGACTTGCAATGCAAAATCAATGCCCATTAAAATTCCCAAAACATCCATTGTTTATAACAACACAATTTACAGGGGTGGGGGATTGCTATTGTTAAAAATAGGCTTTGGTTTTGTATCAAAATTGTGATGTGAGTTTATGTGTCGTACATGTAGATGAATGACTTATAAGATGCACGCATTACAAACAATACTGCCCAACTTCCAATTCGGGGTGGGGGGTGGGGTATTATTTTGTTTTTAAAAGCAAATTTTTTGTCCATCTTGGTTATATTAAGAATATCAATTTAAAGTTGTCCTGTTTCTCTCAGACTTATCCTGATTGTTTTGTATTAGATTAAAATTGTACATTTTAAATTGCCGTCTGTGAAGCTCTCAGTCATTCCAGAAAATAAATTAAACAATCTTCAATCATATGTTCAAGCTTTATCTAAAAATGAGTTTGTAAACAATGACTAACACACTATATTTGTTTTTGCATATACAATGTATATCAGTATTTTTCTGTAAACTATGGACATGCACAGTTGCATTGTTCAGTTGAGTACAGTTCCTTTCATGAAAGGGGATGAGAAATTCAAAAAACAGGTTGTCAGATATTCTCCAACAGTTTCAGCCTCTGTGATTTTCTCAGTGGACACATTCCAGTTGAACAATCTTTAAACAAGTTCCAACCATGTTGGATCCACTTAAATTTTAATGACCCACAACTCTGTTGTCATAATGATGATGCTGAGTCTTATACATTCCTCACAGAAAATATTTCTGTCTTAATTTCATTTAGAACATCCAATCTTGAATCTGCACCCCTGACTGTCAGAGCTACAAATGTATATTAAGAAAAATAAATATTTCTTGCTGATTGATAAGTTTAAATAACATCAGAATTGGCAATTGGAAACTTCAAAATGAAATTAAATTGACAGATTTATGAATATTTACAAACATTAAAGTTAATGTGATAAATCTTATTCACAAACACCTATCGGCACAGGCATTTCTCATATACAAGATTTTGCTTGAAGTTTATATTCAACGGTGAATTGCATGTGGAAATGGATGAACTATATAATATATTTGTTTACTGTCTAGTTATTTTACAAACTGAGGCAAAATGAATGATAGTAAAGTACTTACGGATCTGAATTGTTATGACAACAGCATTGAACACATTTAATGCCACCTATGCGTTTCTTTTTCGGCTAATCTTCTCAGAAGTTTTTGCATACAAGTTCTCCCTGTTGTAATCACGATCGCAGCGTAAATCCACTGATACATCATCATTGAAAGCTACCCATCGAGAGCATAACGGTCTCCGACAAACACTTAAGTATCAAATGTAAAATTCTAGTTGATTTAAAGACTTAAACCAGCTCAAAATATCCAAATCACCACTCACGAACTTCTACTTTCACTTCAGAAAAGGGACGTAACTTGTCTTGACCATGAATATACTTGGAATACGCATTGCAGTCAAGAGTCGAGGTGATCTAGATTTCGGAAAAACTCGCATGTTTTCGCAATAGTGCAAATTTTAAAATCAATTTATTTTCTTAAATGAAATATGACATCTCTAATTTTTTGATATGTTATTCTAGTAGATACGATACACATTTGTCAATGTAAGAACAATCCACCAGTGGTTGTGTTTCTACACAAAATTGAAACAATTTTTTTCTCATTTTCAGTGGGATTTGGGGGTATTTGAGGGCATACATTTCATGTTAAGGTGTTGCAGCAAATTAATTTTATTTTTAAAAATTATACACAACATAGCTTAATTAAATAGCAATGGAAATTAAATGAAAAATGAATATACACATTTTTATAAAGGAAAATTCAATATTTACTGAGGGGCACGTCTTTGTACAAAATTGGATGTCTTGTTGCCATGGAAACACGAGTCAATTCCCATTTTTAAAGGTGTCATGATTAAAGGACTGAAGTATGTATACTTTGTGTAAAATTTCGTCAAAATCCGTGTCGGTCGTTTTCCACATGTTTTGATGCTTACAGAGAATGGCTCTTAAGATCTGTTAAAAATTAAAAATAATTTAGATTTTTCAAATATAATTGACGACTTTCATCTAACAAAAAAGGTGGGGGTACTTTAAATATGAATGATTTTTCAGGAATTAATTTCTGAAAAAAAATTGCTTGAACATAAATTGAAATAAAATGTGCAAATGGTTAGACAGTAAAATAGGTAAGTTAAATCATAAGGTATTGACCGAGGCACATTCTATATTTATTGTGTTGATAACATTTCTGACTGTATGGATATTGTAAACTTTGTTCATGCCATGCTATGGAAACAATTATGTATTTATTCCTCAGAGTCCAATATAATGTTGAATTATCCGCATTTCGTCGAACATTAGTATAGCATGTGTACTTTGTCGTTTGTGTTCTCGTGAATTATTGTTTTGCTGAGCATTCTAACAGAACGAACTGAATTAAATGTATAGCTCTTATCCTTAGACGAATTTGACTTTACATTTTTTGGCACACTGTTTTTTCCTATAATAGCTCTAAAACTTCATTGTTATTTCGGATTTCAAACATTTCGGTTGAGCATCACTGAAGAGATATACTTTGTCGAAATGCGCATCTGGTGCATCAAAATTGGTATCGTGTAAGTTTTACATCATGATCCCTGGATCGAGGCCTCTGCTGGTGGACTGTTAGTCCCCGAGGGTCTCTACAGCCCAGTGGCTAAATACTTCGTTTCTACCTTGAAAATACGGATGTATATTCAATTGCTGTTATAAAATTTAGAAATCTATTTCAAAATTAAGGATTATCTCCCTAATGCATAGCTCTTATCCTTAGACGAATTTGACTTCACATTTTTTGGCACACTGTTTTTTCCTATAATAGCTCTAAAACTTCATTGTTATTTCGGATTTCAAACATTTCGGTTGAGCATCACTGAAGAGACATTATTTGTCGAAATGCGCATCTGGTGCATCAAAATTGGTACCGTGCAAGTTTTACATGATGAAGTACATATGTTCATTAGTGGTAAATGAAACCCAACAATATACCTTGGGAATCAACCTTTGATTTTTTTGTTGGAGTTTGGATGTGCATCTACTGGGGTTCAAAAATACAGTACCTACTGCATAAAATACATACAAAACATGTTAAATTTTGTCTCAACTTTTCATATATATTACATGGATGTGTGGACTCATACTGGGTCTTGCTTGTAATTATACACAGTGGTAGGGGTAACTTTAATATTAAAAAAGAGGTTGTTATCGTAGTTACATTTAATTATAATTTATTTTTGTTTATGTTCTGATTTTCATTTCGGGAGATGTCTGAACTCATAGCCCAAACGCCCATGCAATTAAACACTGATAATTAAAAGGGAGATTCATTTGAGAGTTAAAAAAATGAAGTTGTCATGAAAGGTGAAGATAACGAACAGTGATCAATCTCATAACTCCTACAAGCAATACAAAATGGAGAGTTGGGCAAACACGGACCCCTGGACACACCAGAGGTGGGATCAGGTGCCTAGTAGGAGTAAGCATCCCCTGTTGACCGGTCACACCCGCCGTGAGCCCCATATCATGAAGTGATTTAATTCGAAAATTGCAAACATTTATGTGTAGGAAACTAGTCTTTTGAAATTAATATTTGAATTAGCACATCGCGGTGTATGTAAAAGAACCTTTAGGCGTACATTGATAAGGTCTGTGTTAGAAATGACATTAGGTGATGATTTGAAAATGAAGCTAGCCAACAACTAGACTGATAATCGCCAGTATTACCAGTTTTTAAAGTAAAACCTCAAATCATTCTTATCTTATTATGTATTTATATACCGTTATCTAATCCTTTCTGACATGTACATAGTTTCACAATGTCTGTCGTTTTGTGACGCTATAAAAGGAAAATGTTTCTTTTCGCAAGTTTTCAACTCCTTGAAAAGAGTGCCCTTCATCATATCAATTTTCTATGTATATCCCAATATTCATCGATTATGTCATCAAATCATCAGCGGGTTTGTACATATTTTCCTTTTGTACTATTGATCTTCAAGCCAACATTGTACTTCTATATTTCGATGTTATGAAATAAATAAACCAATACCTGCTGTACTTGCTAAACATGGTAAAAGATCCCAATTTATTAATTTTTGCAGACACGTTTTTACGTATAAAACGTCTCAGATGAGATGGATTTCAAAACAACTTGTTCAGCGACTTCCCAAGTTTGTACCCTATCGTTCATTTTTTTTTTCAATACTTTATTAATTGAAAACAAGAATCGGAAAAAAATTGTATGTTGCGGAAAAAATTCTAAAAGGACACGCTGTGGATCATCTGTATTATCATTTTTCATCAATTATAAAAGCTGAGTCATAGAATTCCCCATTCTTTACAACTGGAAAACACTTCATACCTCACAACAAATACGTATTAGTAGATCATAGACAACCAACGGCTACATAGACAAATTTTGATGGATGCTTTGAACGATAAATATAATCAAGACAGTACATACCGTAGCAATATATAAATCACAGTGAGAAAATGAAACAGCCAACAACCAGACAGACTCACAAACAGCGCCATAACATGATACGTCATGTCTAATGACGGGCGTATAAACACAAGGAAAAATATCAACAGAACACTGTGTACATACCGTAGCAATATATAAATCACAGTGAGAAAATGAAACAGCCAACAACCAGACATACGCACGAACAGCGCCATAACATGATACGGCATGTCTAATGACGGGCGTATAAACACTAGGACAAACTACCAACAGAACACTGTACATACCGTAGCAATATATAAATCCCAGTGACAAAATACAGCAGAACCAATACGGAACAGCCATTCCGAACAAGGAAGTAAATTGAGTAAGTGAACCCTTTAAACATAATGAATAGGAGAGGACAAAATACCATTGTTAACTAAACCGCCAAACATTCAACTTTGAGAATATAAACATGCAATTGTGAATCATTTCAATACTCCATAGAAATAAATAATATTTGAGATGGTATTATGCCATATTTTATAACGAATATGTTATCAGATTGCAGGGATCAATACTCTGTCAGTAAATTACACGCAACTTAGCGTTCAGTAAATTAATGCAAACACTTGATCTTCCATGTTTTAATCTCAAATGAGCAACAAAGAAATAAGTTGCTATCTCTTGTTTTGCTGCTTAAGGTGGACCACTTCTTTTCCCATTGAAAATTTTCTACTTCATTAAATATTTCCTCATCGACTGAAGAACGCTAGTGGTGCCTTCATGCCCATTGTGCATTTGGATTTTAAATTGTCTTTGTGCAAACACATGCCACTAAAATATATGATATTTCGAACGCTAACTATTTAATGCAGATTCCCACTACAGCAGGAACTTTTTAGACATACAATGAAACCCATCCCTTGATTTGCAATACAGTTTGTTATGCACATGTACTTTATCCTGACTAAGTTTATGACTTATGGATATCCCACTATAATATACCCAAATCGGATGATATATATGTTGAACCAACTACAAACCCTATTTCTAAGACATTGTGACGTACAACTCATTATTATATCCTTTCAATTCCATTTCTTCTTTTTTTCTTCTTTAAAAGTTTGCGGGCATATATCACACGGTATATGCCCGGAAACTTTCCGACCCGCAAACATTACCTTACAATCAATACACAGAAGAATTACTACGCCGTTAAACCAATAAAGAAATTGTTAAAAATAAAATTATAAATTGTTGTTAGTTTCTAAATCAAATTTAAAGTATATAATAAAAAGGTTATATACTTTATATTGGAAAATATGACGACCTCGGTTTTTGTCGTGGACGTTTACGCGCCAAAAACTCGGTTGTCATATTTTTCATACAAATTCTATAACCTATACGTACATGACAATACATTTCCGATATAGTAGTCTATAAACATGATCCGTATGTTCCCTGTAGTCGCAGATTTCTCCCACTTTCAATTTTTAATAAGCAAGACTACGTAAATTGCGCAATTCTTTTCTTCAAACAAGTAGATATACCCTATATCACACAATTCGATTGCGATATTGAGTATCTAAACTCTAAAGATATATATTCCATGAGCTATTATAAATTGTTTGTATGAGGGGATTTAATGTTTCCAGTTTTGATAATTATCCCATGAATCATGATTTGTGGGGTAAGTCTTATTGATATTATTGCCATTACCTCCTTGTTATGATTTCTTCGTTTATTTAGTTTTACGTTTGTTTAAATAAAGGTATCGATATGATAATGAAGTTGCAAAAGGCGCATCGACTTCAAATTTTTAAAGAACAATTACCCCCGTGTCATTGGTAGTAGAGTGGATTGGCAGAAATAGCAAGTGTACCCCGTATATAGCAAGTCAAGTTGGAAAATCGGTAGTGAATAGAATGTCATTTTTAATTTCCCATTGCTAAATCGATAGATTAAATGGTTTCATGGCCTTTTAGATGCATAATGGTGAGAGAACTTTCCATAATATCTGATAAATTAATATTCAATTAGACTATTAAACACCCATTGTATAGAATTGATAATAATCACATTCTTTGTGCACCTTTCTGTTGATCAACGTAATTTTTATTTTTTGTGCACAAAATTGAACCCATTGTTTCTTCAACCAAAAATGTTTAACATTGCTCAATAAGAAAGATTGGAATGTAAAAAAAAGTTTCTTAATGGTATGTTCATCATGTTGAATGATATGAAAAAGTTTGATAGTTGTATGCATCACGAACATAAAGTTTAGTTTTATTATAATGTCATTAAATCGCATTTTGAAATACAAATTGAATTATTTCTATGAATTAGATGAAAATATGCTGTCACAGCCAACAATTTTGGAACGAGATAACACGAGACGAGGTATTCTAGTTGCAGATACTATTAGGTACATGGAAAAGGACCGTTATTCATAGACATGGACAGATACCTAGCTAAGTATTGGCGTTGAACCTGGCTAAAGAGGTCATACTTTAATTATAACTGGCCCAGCCAGTTGTGGATAGACTTACATATGCACACAGATAATTAAAAACCCAAAACGTCTGGTAGTTTTTTTTTTTCAATTGAAATCCGAATGAACCACACACGAAACTTTCCTTGCTCCTTGTAAATATGAATAATTAACGCAAATTAGGTGAACTATAACGTCGAAACATTGAAGGGTGCCATATATTACTATGCTACTTTGCTCAGGAAATTTTCTCCAGATGTATGCTATATGGCATCGAGCTTTGTTCTTTTGTAACGTGAGGTGATTTTCCTCATCTTGCTATGGAAGGCTGCATCAGTGCCATGAACTTGCACAGGATTGGACAAAACAATATGACAAACGGTAGTTCCAAACAAATGTAGTCTCTTAAAAATATTCATTATACCGACTTATTAGACGACGCATTTATGAATTTTAAACACTACTTAATAAGGGAGATATCATTAACTTGATTGGTTGTTGGGATTCCTCCTCATAAGCACGTACAGCTGTAAATTCATTTATCGAAGTTGACGACGCTGTGTCGATAGAACTCGAAGCGACCGTAGATGTTTCAAATCATCCCAAATACTCAATGTAACGTATTAGCATATTAAACTCGCATTATCAAACATTACACTAATTACTATAACGCTTCTTAAAATGTTGGTTCCTGACTCTTGATATCCCAGTGTTAAGATAAAGGTAACAATTTCAATAAGCACATCTGATCGAAAAATACATCAAATGAGTACCAAACATCATATTTGTCAGCGTCTAAACGTGACATATAAATAGTACACATAACATAATAAGACATAGCTGAATGCTAAAAGAGGATAAAGATATATCTTATTGTCAAACTATAGATACTATTTGTTCTTCTTTTATTGCATTCTGTAAAGTGGTCTCAATCTATAAGCAATGTTATTTCACATAGTGCATACTTCATCACTTGTCGACCTTAATGATTCGTCTTTATTAAATATAATTGATACGATATCAGCACCACTGCATCATTCTAATGCTCAAACATGACAAAGAGTTTCTGGTTTGTTAGACTATAATCCCGTCGGGATCTTATTTACAATATGTCCCCTGTACCCTTGCTTGTCGTAAGAGGCGACTAAATGGGCGGTCCTTCAGATGAGACCGCAAAACCTGAGGTCACATGTCACAACAGGTGGGGCACGATAAAGATGCATCCCTGATCAATGGCCCTAAGCGCAGAACATAGGCCTACATTTTGTAGCCCTTCACCGGTAGTGGTGACGTCTCCATATGAGTGAAATATTCTTGAGAGGGACGTTAAAAAATATTCAATCAAATAGTCTATATAATGTTTCGTACAACTCAAACATGTGTATTTCAGGTTTGACAATATTGAAGTATTTGCAGTGTGTATTTATCAATGAGAGTTCCTATACCCTTTTACCAAGTTCAAAGAAATCAATCTGCAGCATATACTATGATCATACTAAAGGAAATCGACATAGATATATGAGTAGTGTGGTAGGTACCAGGGTTTCGAATATGTAACATCAATTTCACTTTTTCTGGCAACCGCCATCTACTCTCTCTCTCTCTCTCTCTCTCTCTCTCTCTCTCTCTCACTTTCTCTCTCTCTCTCTCTCTCTTTCTCTCTCTCTCTCTCTCTCTCTCTCTCTCTATCTCTCTCTCTCTCTCTCTCTCTCTCTCTCTCTCTCTCTCTCTCTCTCTCTCTCTCTCTCTCTCTCTCTCTCTCTCTCTCTTCCAAAATGAACGGTTTTCAATTTTCGTACCACCCTCCCAAACATACGTTATGCAATTAACAGCACTAACTGTTTGCCGATCCTGCTGCAAAGTGATGTAAATGTTAATAATCTTAAATGTTTACAGATATATTCGCACACGAGAAAATAATTAACGTGTAGTTAAGGAGACATACAACATATTCCATGAATATATCACTTTTTGTGACATCTCACGTGCACTCTAAACCTTTTCGTCAAGAAAGCGTGACGTATATTACCGTGTCTGTTTTAGAAGCTAGGTTAATTTGAAAGTCCATCATTGTTGCAAATAGATACGCAACACCAGTTTTTAATATACGTTATATGATTGGACATTACTGGTAGAATAGAAGAGTGAAACATTTTTGTCACAATGGGGTTTTGAACCGACACCATAGTATTACATAGACCTACGTGGCTGTACCTTAGTTTTCCGTTATTTTTTTACACGCACATTAAGTTATATAGTACGGCTGTAACATTGGAGGAACTGGTGAACTAAAGGACGAAACCACACACCCTCCAATTTAGGATCATGCCATTTGAGCAACAGAGAAATACTTAGGTCTTATTTATGCTTGTCAACAATTTCAGAAGACAATTTCTCCTCCTGTTGACCCAAGACTTTGATAAACAATGCTACGTGTATGTGTACGATTTGTAACACTTTTAAACATCTTTACTAAGCAGTTATTTTTCCTAAATTGAAAGCCGCCATATCAATTACGTCACCGTCGCTAGATAGACGAATTGACGGCCGTCAGTTAAATTAGTAACCCCGCCATATCAATGTTGTCGCGGCCGCCATATAGATTAAGGTGTGGCCGCCAGCTCAATTGATATTACATTTAGACCTTATCGCTTATCAAAATCAATATAGATCATGCGGTTCGTGAATATAATGGTTTGAATTCTACCTCTAGTGACTGCATTTGTCTTGTTATTTTCGTTGTCTACAATAGTCCCTTCACCAATGATAAAGATATGCGGTCTGAAAGTATTTGCTTCCTACTTAAATATTTTATTGGAAAAATGTTATTGACGACAAACTAGCAATTTACCTTTGTGACAAACGGGGCAATTTCTGCCTCTATATCGTCAAATTCCCATGTTTATTTAGCAACATCCCATCATAACGTACATATTATATTTATATCTCTCAACCGATTTGACACATAAGAGCTTGTTCTGCGTATGAGCAGTTTTGAAATGGAGACATGCTGCTGTTAAACAAGTTGACAGTGCAGGAGTTTCAACAGTATCATTTTTCATTAGCATTTCCCAAATTCTATTTTTTTTTTTTTTTGCTGTGATGATTTAGTTTGCAAATGCAATCTACCATTGGGTCAAATGCTGTCTGACATGTCTCACACCTATTGTTAGACCGTTTATCGCACACTGATTTTGACTACAGTATACCGGGCATTTCGTTTACCTGATCAAGACCGGTCAACAGTGGTTCTTTACTCATCTTAGGAACCTGATCTCACCTCTAAGATATTCAGGCAGTGATTTTTTCTACATTTTTCTACATGTTTACAAGGGTCCCGTGGCTTTCGAATTAGGAAAAATTGTCGACATTTTAGTCAAATTGGAAAAATTAATTTTTATCGTAAATAATTTGAAAATCATATCAAACATTATCTTATCTTTAATTTACACATCCAATTATCTTTAACCTTCTGAAATGTTCAACTAGTTTATCCAAATCATCACTCTCATAACTCTTTGTTAAATCTTATGTGTATAATTCACATCGAATGTTTATTTTTTATTTTCAAATACGTTTTCCTTTCAGAATTTTATTATGAGGGAAAATGCAAGCTATTGGTAAAAAAAGTTATTTTTAGGAGGGGGAAGGGCCAAAATTCGGGCCCCAAATGAGCCTTAAAAATCTCTGCTAGCTAAAAAAAAAAAACTCGGATTGATTACTGCTCATTATTGTTACCTTTCATGAAATATTGGGTCCGTAAACAGGGAATCTGACACATATGATGATCCTTCAGTTTTCTTTTAAGTTATAGAATAATGAAAATAGCTCTCTTTAATGTAACTATATCCCAATGTTCGAAATTGAATTAGATATCGATAGAAGCTCGTGAATACCAATTATATAACGTTAATATATAAATATCTTAAAAATAATCTTGGAAATCCCATAAGCAATTTCAATACATATTCTGTCAAGTTTTAAACTTCCTAGTTGTGTTAAATTGCTACGTGATTATGGAATCAGGATATCATATCTTAATGAATAAAAAAGGAAGTAAATACGTTAGCTGGTTTTATAATGGGGGAAGGATAGCACTTTACAATTTTGTTTCCAATTTGTGTTTTCTGTTTTGTATGTATTCAAAATTTCCTGAATTAACAGTGCATAATAATCTGAAAATCATTTTTTTATTTTTTAAAATAGTTTTTATTGTTTGTTCGTTTTTATGCCCTTTTACAAACACGGAAGGATGTCTTTGTTTATCTACATTTTCCATACGTAGAATAAAAAGAAAGACAGACCAATGCTAAGAAGCTTTGATGATCAACATGATATCGACCTGCGTAAATGTATTTCTGTAAAATCACTAACTATATATTTTTGATACAGATACAGAAAAAATGCTTATGTGGTACATATTAAAATAAATCCATCAACAAGGCGAAAACATACAATTTGATTGTGTATCTTCTGTATATCATTGCTGTAATACACGATATATGAAGTTATCATCCAATATCCCACTAATTGAAATAAGAGGATCCTAATTTTTGAAATTCTTAAATTTGTAACCCCGCGAAAAAAATAACTTTTAGAAGTTGATGATGAGATGTATAGTGAACTATCGTATCTAAAAACTCAAACAACTCAAGAAACATGTATACATGCATCTGTAAGTGATCGATCGGGCGCCCAACTGGAATGATGTAAAACTTATACAGTACCAATTTTGATGCACCAGATGCGCATTTCGACAAATAATGTCTCTTCAGTGATGCTCAACCGAAAAGTTTGAAATCCGAAATAACTATCAAGTTTTAGATCTAAATATAGCCAAAAACAGCGTGCCAAACAAGTGGAGCCAAATTCGTCTAAGGATAAGAGCTATGCATGGGGGAGATAATCCTTAATTTTGAAATGAATTTCTAAATTTTATAACAGCAATTAAATATACATCCGTATTTTCAAGCTAGTAACGAAGTACTTAGCTACTGGGCTGTAGAGACCCTCGGGGACTAACAGTCCAACAGCAGAGGCCTCGACCCAGGGGTCATAATGTAAAACTGATACGGTACCAATTTTGATGCACCAGATGCGCATTTCGACAAATAATGTCTCTTCAGTAATGCTCAACCGAAATGTTTGAAATCCGAAATAACTATCAAGTTTTAGATCTAAATATAGCCAAAAACAGTGTGCCAAACAAGTGGAGCCAAATTCGTCCAAGGATAAGAGCTATGCATGAGGGAGATAATCCTTAATTTTGAAATGAATATTCTTCACGGTAGGGTATAAAAAAAACTATGTGATTTGATATATACAGTGATTTATAAAAGACATGAAATCCTCAAATGAGATAGACAGTCGTATAACTCGAATTATTGATTTGAACATCGATGCATTTTATTGTACAAATATACAATGGGATTGGTTACAAGATCTAACAACTTAGACAACCTCTCTCGACTTATTTGATCAAAAGGGTTTTGAATCCATCATTCACAATCATTGTGAATAATATGGGAAAGGTTTACTCCTCGTATGCACCTGATTCCACCGTTTTGTATGTCCAGGTATTCTATGTTTGCCCCACTTCTAATTTTCTACTCTTTATAGGTTTTATGAGATTGATCACTCTTCGTAAATATGTACATTCTCGTGGAAATGGATTTCCCTATTCCTTTACAATATCAATCCACATTCAATATGAAGTATGAATGAGGGATAGAAAAGGGAGAGAAACATACCATACGCTGTGGTGTATATTACACACAGCAATATCTGACAGATGATGGTTACCATGGTAACATTTCCTCACTCTGGAAGAATACAAATCCTTCAACACCAATCACGACTATAAATAAAACAAACTAAAATTCCCATGATTCTCGGCGTCATATATTTCATTTCTCTAGAGCCAAGAGTACTTCCTCTATGTGTTTATTTCGTGATATACGGATGTATATTTAATTGCTGTTATAAAATTTAGAAATTCATTTCAAAATTAAGGATTATCTCCCTCATGCATAGCTCTTATCCTTGGACGAATTTGGCTCCACTTTTTTGGCACGCTGTTTTTGGCTATATTTAGATCTAAAACTTCATAGTTATTTCGGATTTCAAACATTTCGGTTGAGCATCACTGACGAGACATTATTTGTCGAAATGCGCATCTGGTGCATCAACATTGGTACCGTATAAGTTTTACATCAAACATACGCGTGTTTAAATATACATATTTTTGTCAACGTATAATTCTTTACTAGTTGAATATTCACAAACCCTCAAACACTTGATTGCGTCTCAGATACTTGTTTACTTGTTTGGTATGGAAAACTATTCGGAACAAATTTCTCACCAAAACATAAGTATATGTGTTTATTTCTTGATATACGGATGTATATATATATATATATATATATATATATATATATATATATATATATATATATATATATTCAGTGATTTAAAAAAGCATGTAAACAATGGAAGCAATGACTAATTTTTGTACAATAAACATATTTCATAATTCCCTCCATCATATATTCCTTTCATTCCCTGCATACATATAGTTCTCTACTATTTTTTCTTTGTACGTCTACATCATACATGTATATGCAATTCAAAGAAGGTGTTGAACGTCTCATGTTAAATTTCCTAAAGATGTTACATGAAAGATCGAAAAGTTTAAGTTATTCAGATATATGATAAAACCAATTGGAACGCATATCTTGATTCAATAATTTTTGAAAATAAGTTTAAAAGTCCAGTATTGAAAAAAATTAGCCAAACTATTTTGAGTTTAAATCAAGCAATAAGCGATTTATATGATGTTTAACGTTAAAAGGGATGGGTATCCTTTAATTTCAGAACAACTGCCTTTGTAAACCAAATTAAAGTTAACATGAACATGTTCTTCGAGTTTTCCTCTAAAAAGCTGTCGCCTTGAAATTTTGTTTCACGAGGGCATTTTTTTGTAAATTTAAAAAAAAAATCGAAACAACTTCACTGGTATTATTTTCAACTTCACCTATACGTTAATTTTCTATAGTAATGTATGATCTACTGCGTGGTTCAGTGTATAAGGTCGTCGACTCTTATATGTAAAGATGTTTTCTATTGTTAGAACGACCGGGTTCGACTCCTTAACGAACACATTGGTTTGTTTTTTTTTGTTCATATTACGTTTTCCATCTAGATTTTGTTTCTTAATTGAAACACGCTTCTAGTTTTTATAAATGTTTCATGTCAAATCTCTTTTTATTACCACGTGCCGAGTTTGAAATAAGCTTCCAACCTGGACACTGTTTAGTTTGTGAATGCAATATCTGTGTTTTGATAGTCAAGGGTGCTAACGAGAACTTGTATGTTTTACTGAATGAAAGTTGTTGACAAAGGCATGAAAAACCGGTGTGAACTTTGCAAAGCTCTGGAAGAAAAAAATTAAGCCCAAAGAAGGTAAATAATCAAATTAATGCCTTTAAGATAAATGCAGTTATTGAGAATGACGATTTTGACATGCTCGAATATTTTGAAGTGCAATTATTTTTTTCCAGAATTTGTGATCCTTTCTTGACACCAGAAAGCGGGAAAATTGCACATGAATTGACCATCATTATTTTTATATTCAATAGCATCTGTAGTATATTCAATGGACTATTCTATGTTAAACTCACGTCGGTAGCCACTTTGGTGTTAATTTTGGCGTAATATTCACGAGTTATCCCCAAGCAATGTTCTGAGATGTCCGAAATTCTAGGTGGGGGGGGGGGGGGGGTTGTATCACAAATATAAGAAATAATTTTAAATTCATACAAAACTGCTGCTTTTGTACCGATTAGACAGGATATAACCAGATAAGATAGGCCACATAGCGGGAAAAAATGCACAATTTTTCGTGGAAAACGTTTCAGACGTAGAAATATAATAATAAAAACGCAAAAAAATATATTTTACACCAGTAACGATATTTTACAGCAATTTCTCATTTCTGTCTCTAAATTTCTTTATTGTGGCGGAGTTTTAAAAAATGCTTATAGTTGTTAGTATCTTGCAATCATTAAAAAAATGGCGACATCAACTTCAGGTGGCTTACAGATTGTCTAAGAAGCATGGGTTATCACCAATATAATTTTTCCCGAATCGAAACATAACGGAATTATTCGGTATTTGTATTTACTTGGCATAAGAAATACCCCAAGAACTTTGAGAATATAAACATCATAAACATTGATTGTTGGCTTATACATTCCAATATTATATGCTTGGTATTTGGAGTGCAATGTCATTTTATAGGTGATATATTCAGAAAAAATACCAACATTTATTCTAATACTTGCTGAGAAATAGGAACACACAATATCAGTCGTGGAAGCTCAGTGGCAGGCACACCGTTCACTCGATAACCAGGAGGTCGTGAGTTTAAACCCCGCTCATGCCATGACCGAGTCAAAGCTACAAGACGTATACATGTATATGCTCCTTTCCTCTGGTTGTCCTATACTCTTGATTGATTTTGTATTCCTTATAGGATTTATGAGATTGATCACTGTTTGTTATCTTTACTTTTTATTGATCATAAAAAGAAGGTCCCGCGTCACGGCGGGCGTTGATACATTAATGGAACTTCAATACTAGGACCTTAAGCACTTCATGTACAACTGGTGTCGTCTCATTTTAAGTGAAAAGTTTTCGAAGAAGCATAAAACAAACAAACATACAAAAAAAAACATAAAACATATATATATCGTAGAAGTCAAAATATTTACCCCCTCTCTCATAAACACGCCATATCTTCAAAAGACCTTCTCTCAAACATTTCCACACACGCCATCTCTCTCTCTCTCTCTCTCTCTCTCTCTCTCTCTCTCTCTCTCTCTCTCCAATGACTGACCGATTAGGCAACAATTTCTCGAAGGGAAAATAAATAGTCAAGCTATTCAGGACTCTGCAACTGACCCATACGAAGTTGGTACGTTCAAAAACTTGGTGGACGTAATTCTATGTCATTGTATCAACTTTTGACCTAAGAAACACCCTTTTCTCGAGCACCTCATTGTCATGAAATACAAAAACATTCGATCGTTTAAACAGGACATATTACTGAAGACATATTAACCCCCACCCAAGTAGAACATTCAAATATAAACTACAGTCCCCCTCCCCCTCATAAAGAAAATCAAATTACTCAAACATAAACTACATCTATACATAACGTAATATTCAATTTCATCTTCAATGGGGAACCAACATTTTGACGGAATACTCAATACATAAGTCTGGAAAGCATAAGTATGTATATATTCCTATGTCCAGTTGTTGTATATTCCCTCTTTTCCCATCCCGCACCCTGGACCGTTTTTTATAGTAGTAGAGAAAGGTAGTTGGAATGCAATTGTAAAGTGATGAAATGGATATAAGTAATCAACATTTACCCCTACCCAACGATACCAAAATCCTCATTTTTTTTTTGCTTGTCAATTGAAATCTTTTCGCAAGATCAACTTCCCCAGCTGCCCCCTATCTAATTGCCTATATTCTAATTCAAACCTTACATGACATCATGAAATAAAAAAAGTAATACGAGTAAAGCATATAGCAAAATATCATTGCAATGTAACCTTATTCTATTTTTTAAAAAAATAACAACTCTTAAGTAACATATTTTTAATTTCGTATAATGCAAGACAGTCAAAACGTGAATAATCCTCCTAGGCACAAGATCCCACCTCTGGTATGTCCAGGGGTCCGTGTTTGTCCATCTACTTACTTTGTATTGCTTATAGGGGTTATGAGATTGATCATTGGTCGTTATCTTCACTTTTCATTACAAGGAATACATGTATATTAATCCCAATCTTAACTACACATTATCAGTTGTTGTTTTTTTTCACAAAAGAAAAGTAAATTATTGTTCCCCAAGGAACGCAATATTTTGTGAGCATCGTATGTACAGTAGAACACTGTCAGTTACGATAAAAAAAATTCAACAGCTGATGCATTTTGCACCACTTTCTACTACGTGCATTTTCATGACATACTGTACGCGTTTTGTATATTTATAAATACTGTACGTAAAATTTTATATTCGTGAATTAAAATCGTACACTTTCTTTACATACTATTTTTTTACCCGTTCAAAATATGAACGTCCACTATATATCACTGATGTGCTGCGATTAGCCTAGGTGAAACATCGTCGTCTGTTGTTGATATCACATGTTATTTTATGTTTAATGAAATGTATCCACATAGTTAATATAATGGTAAAATTTTCAACAAATACATGGTTTGTGAAGTGCTTCGTTCATCATCATATAAACTATTCAAATGTTGATCATCTGCCGTGTAACATCATTAAGTGGTGGTGCGTCCTATCTATACACCGTTCTCTTTACACTGGCAATGACAACAAATATGAAATCACGTCTGTAAGATTGGCTTAAATTCATCCGGATTTTTTTTACTATTATGTTTCCAATAAATGCCAAACCCTTTAAGTGAACATCCGATGAGCATATATTTTTTGAAAATACATTTACTACCCTAATGATTCCCGTTTCCTCTTCAACTGCCAAGAAGCGTGCATTTCATCACCTGAAATTGCGTCATGATGACAATTCTGTAAGCATCTTTCAATTGATGTTTTAACCGTTCTTCCATCGTCGTCCGGGATGAAACTAAAAGGAATTGTCAGTTTTTTTCGTAAATTTTCAATCCATACAAAAAGTATTCCGGACGACGACGAAAGAGGTGTTAAAATTTACTGGTTTATCCATACAAAACCATAAACAAACATCATAAATTGTTTAATGACCCTTAATTTATTTGATTATGTAATACGCATGCGCATATATGAGTTCATTTTCCATATGTGTTTGAGAGTAAGTACCTGTATGAGTTTTTCTTTTAAAAATCAAAGAAGAAAATATCAGCAACGCAAACTAATTTTTCCCCATAAAAGCTTGGCAGAATTTCGCCGAAACCGCAAGTACTTCTTTCATTCAATAAACTAATGAAACTAACATTGATATATTTCAATACATACATTTACAATATATGATGTTTTCCCGTGAGTCCTCAGTTAATCACAGTCATTTTACCATGGGATATAGTCGTTTGGCCACCGATGATAATATAGCAATATAGATATACATTAAAAAGATATAAATAAAGACATTTTCACCTCGTTCATGTAAGATATAAGTAATTATTCAACAGTTTTATCCCACGTACTCCCGTCATATGTTCATAAATCATTGAGACATTAGATTGCATTCAAAATAACAAACACACTCATCAACGGTCAGCCTTGTGGACAACAAAATGAAATACATTGGACGTTCGACGTCAAAACTGTACTGCATTATATGTGAAGGTTCATCATGGAAAACTAAATACGGTGGAAATAAATGCAGTAAAAATAATATATATCTTCGTCTTAGACTTTTCCGGCTACGTTCTATGTGAAAGTTCATCATAGAAAACTAAGTACAGTGGAAATAACAGCAGTACATATAACTCGTCTTAGACTTTCCCATTAGAGTCGGTATAATGGTGAAGTTCCTCGTACGTGTTCGGTTTGTCACGGTCTCCCAGTTCTGCATACGGGGATTCAACACTGTTATTGAGAAATACACGTGATACAAATTTCAGTTTCATTTCAAATTTTCTGAAAATTACCGATTCCATCCTTATGTTCATTAATTTAAGTAATAAAATAATTTGTTTGATATAATGTGTCCTCTATCATAGTGTCAATATATTACTATTATGTTGGATAGTGAATACTATACGGTAGTCTTGCTTATAAACCACCTCAATATTAAGCTCATTCCCTAAACAATTCAACATATACATACCGATTTGAACCGCTTGGTATATCTGAGAATGAAATAAAACAATTTGACCCGAGTTTTAATGCGAGATGTTGATTTATAAAAGAAATTGCAGAAAACAAACGTAACAGCATAGGTAACTGATACTGCATTACATCTCAAATTCAAATGCATGCAGTAAACGTGGTATCAAAGTGACATTTTCGGCGTTTACAATTCTCAGAAATCACAACAGCTTATACTACAGGTGACTGGATACAATAATCAAAGTTCACTTGTCCGTGAAAGCATCTTTAAAAGGTTTTTCTGGAAACTGACACGCCGATCATTATGTTCCATTACACAATATTTTAACCGTATGAGACGCATGCTTCATAGTCGTGATTTTGGGTGAGACACAAAATCTGAAGTACAATTTTTACTTTGACCAAATAAGCAAGTAATTTATTTTCATCTGTAGCAAATTATTTCATGATTTAAAAAGCGAAAGTAGAATTAGCATGTGGTATCAAGTTTTAAAATGTTATCTACCCTAACTCATATAAATTAAGAAACATGAATGTCCGCCTCATTAGATGAAAAAAAACTGCAGATTGGTTGACGTTACTGTTTACCACAGTTTTGTGACACGTGTCAGAGATATGGTCAATCGTACAAGTGATTATAAGCAAGTATCCCATATGTTTAATAATTTAAAATACAAGGGGTCAAGTGCTCCTTCCATAAAAATTACATTTCTGCAATTGACATATCGCTGATATATTACACAAGACATATATAATTTACATGATAAGGACTAAATGTCGAAATAACATATGCCACTCCATGTTATCCAAATCAAAATTTAAAGAACTAACAACCATAGGACCATGACTTCACTTTGAAAGTTTCCAGAATTCGGAAGTATCTTTTTTTTCTTTTTTGAGTTTACTAGGAAAATGGAAATTGAAAACAGAAACCAATGAGAATTCCATCTCTTATCAGTGAAAACGAACTTGCAGTCCTCTCTTGTTAATGTTTTTATGAAAGTCCCGAGATCCTAACGGTATTTTTTCAAAGACAAAGTGTAGTACACACTCCCCTCCCCAAACTTTTAAATAAATGCATAGTTTATTTCAGACTACCAGCAAAATGTACGAAGATATGTATGTTAATCTATATGCCTTTCAAGAAAATTCAGAAATCAATGTTAATTTTAATTCGTTTTCAAAATCATGAGTATTTTATAGGAAGAAAATATATTTCAGAGTGTTATGCATATCTACAAATTCAATGTGTATGTGTACTCAGTTTTATTTCCACTGCGTATTTCACAAAGCATAATTGAGCAACCCTTCCCCCTTATCTGGAGCTCGGAAAGTAAATAAACATTCCACATATGAATAAAATGTAGCACGAGTTGACGGTGAGTAACGTTGTGCAAGAATATATAATGTCAAGTGCTGAATTTGTGCAAATGTGGTTCTCCATTGTTTATAGCATCCCGTCACTCCACTTTCAGATCAATCATCGTTTGAGATAACACGTTGTAAAGCAGAATAAACAGAAAACAACGAAATATTAGTTTCATTATTGAACATGAAATATTTAGAATGTTAATGATATGCACGTGTAACAATTCATCAACAATAATCGCCTACAAGCTGGAATGCATTAAGATAAAGTTTGCAAATCTTTAAAACTATCACCTTCGTGACAAAAAGATACTTTTACCTGAATTGTGAGCACTCCTTGTTTCACTTCTACAATTTTCTCTGAAATCAATAAAACATACCTTGTAATGTATCCGATTAATTAACAACTTTTTAAACATGTCTTACAGAAATGAAGTATACAATCAAATGTGATAGTTACCCTTTCTTTGCGTATTCTGCTGAAATAACAATATCATAAACATGTATTAAACAATTGTCTATACGATATATATTTCATGGATACTGACGTTAAGGGTACACAAAATTTATAATGTGAGGATATTTTGGAGCTAATATACACAGGTATTGTATCTTACAATAGGACATTTGTATTTTTTTCAATATTGTTGATGTTGCTGTTTCTGTCTCTTAATTGATTTGATATACGTGAGCATCATCTGCGTATGATCAATTTCAAACTGAAGCAGACTACTGACAAATAACTTGATGCTTCAGAGATTTAAGTATCGTTTAAAGTAAACATTTCATAAATTATTTTGCACTTATAATGATCTAGTTTGCAGGTACAACCTGTCAATAATTAAAAAAGTTATCTGTTATGTTTCATAACAAATTATATGTCATTCTGTAACTGAGTTTGATTGACGAGATAAAAGACTGACAGCGGGTATGACCGGTCAACAAAGGCTGCTTACTCCTCGTAGACACCAAATCCACCCAAAGTTCCGTGTTTGCTATCCCTTTAATTTTGTATTCTCCATGTGATTTGTGAGATGGATTACTGTTCGTTATCTTCACTTTATGTTTGAAATTAATTTTCGCTTTTTATGTGTTTGTTTTAAGTGCTCAATATTAAGGAAAATCTGTGAAGGAAAGACAATCGACATTTTTATTATTGTTTCCTGTAATGTATATACATCTAACTTTTTATACTTACTCTGATTTCTCTTCCACATCAGGAAGTTGATGATACTTCCAATAAGCACTATAAAAATAGATACTACAATACTTATGATGGTGGCGGTGTTGTCATCTGTACAACTTGTAACGCGGGATGATAACTCTTCTGTAAATAAAGGTAATGAACTATTTCAGCAATAATAAATGATAAGACGCACTATCTAGAAGTATTAAAAGTTGCTGTACTTTGGTATTTATTGAAATAATTTATTTCAAACTATAGGGAAAGATAATACCTCTAAAACAAAACCGTACTAAAACAAATTAAGGCATACATGTATCGAGGACGCATTATTTATATACAATGCTCATTTGCATTCATATGTCGTTTAAATGTATCCCAGTAAGTGAACCCTAAATCATAGAAACCACAGAGTATTTCATATCTGCTTTACGTACAATATTCTATTAAAGTGCATTTTTGCCACTGCGTTGTGGTGTTGTCGTAGATACCAATATGATTTGGAATCTAGCAGAACTCAACCATTTACCTTATTTAGGTAGACGATAGTACTGGTTTACAATATCTAGAATGTATGCATGATCAATGTTCATGTTGCATATTAATTGTAGACAAGAAATGAAGTATGTGAATATAGTAAAATATCATTATAAATTTTCAATGTATTCAAAGGCAGGCTGTGTGGTCTTTGCTTTGGTGGTATAAATTCTTACTTCATTCGGAAGTCATGCAGAGAAAACGTCATTTGTGATTACTGCAGCAGCATCGGCTTTATTTTGGTCCTTTGTATCATTTGTATAAATATCAATTGAAGAATATTTGGATTGTTTTATTCAGAATAGTTTTTTTTTTTTTAACAACGGCGTTTGTTTAAGATCTTTATTTTTAGTTTCAGAAATTGGTGCATGCACTTTTAGTTTAGTAATTTACATGGTGGTATTGTAGAACATAATGAGGGTTTTATGGTGTTCAAAGGCAAGTTAGAATCATGTATATGCATTAACTTGTAGACCGATTCATTTTATACACTTCTTGTTTTTCTTATAGGAAAGGTGAATATAACGAACACTGATCAATCTTGCAAATCTTCAAATTATGGATGAAAAACGCAGATATATACAGTGTTATCAGTGTTAACTTTTAATTTAACATTGTATTGTAAGATGAATGCAAGGTTATCAGTGTTACCTTTTAATTCAACATTGTATTGTAAGATAAATGTTATTCAACATAGATCGAGAAGTGGTTCGTTTGTCTGAATATAGAAATTATCTATAACGATGGCTGATCATATTGTGTTTATATGTAAAACATTCAAAAGCATAGACTTATAGGTGCGGGTAGTAATTTACCAAAGTTGAAATTTTCATGATCCCTGGTTTCAGGGTGGAACTAAATCATTATAATAGCTATCCATTTTATCATTTCAAAAAAAAAACAACAAAAAACAACAACTTGGATATTGCTCAGATTGTAGAACAGATGGCCGTCACTTATCAAACAATTAAGACGGAAAGATAGATAATTCTTTATTTTGTTACCTGTACCACAGAGAGGCCCGCTCCACCCCTCCTCACATCCTCCATCACATATCCCGGTGGTCTGATCACAACTACCATTTCTACCACAGTGCACGGTACAGCTGTTTTCACAATTGATACCGAAATATCCACTGGGACAGTCTGGTGAATTAGTATTTTGTTTACGTTAAAGCGTTATAACATTATAAGTATCAAAGTTATAAAGTATCAAAGACGACTAAAGGTGTTCGTATATTCATACATGTATGTATTTTGCCGTTTCTATATTTTGTTCACATGGCAAAGCATTTACTCATGACAAAACATGAAATACCTCGTTTTCTGTCATCATTGTTTTGCAAATATACATGAATAAATAGCTTGGATGAAAATAATTTCAAAATGTACAGTAATTCATTATTTGTGCATTAAAACTCTTGTTATTCACTTTGTCACTGTGTTTACTCGCAAGGTGTTAAATTTGTGACGGTTATTTCGATGAACAAGTAACTGTACTTCATGATTTATATATATCTATTATATACCAATTACATACAGTCTTACAATATCTATTATATACCAATTACATGCAGTCTTACAATAAATGCAAAATAAATGTAAAACTCACTCTCCTTGCAATGTCCTCCCTGGTATCCTGAAGAACAACCATTCAAACACGTGCCGTTAACATGATGACACTGTTTGTTGTCTAGACAGGAGCCACATTTCTGTGTGCAGCCTGCGCCGTACATCCCATCGTCACATTCTGGAAGAAACCAATAGCATCATGTATACAAGAAGAATACTGCCCCAAAGTATATTTTGCATGAAGAAAACATTATGAAGGTAAGTCATTTCAAAATAAAGATAAAATAATTTCCCAGAAATATACTGTCAAAACGACATCAAATTATCATATTTTGTAGCAATATTCCATTATCACCTGGATATGGTGTTTATGTATCCTAACTTATTTCATATGCCCATAATTGCTCTACGTATGGCCAGTTTTTAAGTCGAGGCAAGCTTCTCATAAATGAATTGAAGCTACACTTGTTTTCAACAGTCTCGTTTAAAGTCTGCATTTTGCAAATCGTATTGTCAGGATATAGGGTTCACGGCGGGTGTGACCGGTCAACAGGTGATGCTTACTCCTCCTAGGCACCTGATCCCACCTCTGGTGTGTCCAGGGGTCCGTGTTTGCCCAACTATCTATTTTGAATTGCTTATAGGAGTTATGAGATTGATCACTGTTCGTTATCTTCACCTTGCATTATAACAGTCCTATTTACCAACACAACTTGCTAATGAGTAAAATGTTATATGACATGTTTCACATCACTTGAGACTGTTCCCTTGTACGCTGATTTGATTATTTTATCACCGCCACCAGCGAAAATATTATGTTTACCCCTCCTAGTCATCTTATCCGCCATATTTTGAATATGAAACAAACGATAATATTTAGAAGCGGTTTCCCAAAATAAACATATGAAAAATGCAGTCCTCCTTTCACGATGTCTTTGTGAGATCATTATCATGATTTAAACACATCTGAGTCCCAACTATAAACTGATGTTGAAAAGGAGGAAATATTTTATCTAGTTCCATTTTGTTTTTCACTATTCCAATATTAGTTCTTTTCTAATAGGTACACGAACGAAATATAACATTGGTTATATAACTTGAAATTTCTGATAATTATTAATTACCCCGCCATTGTAGAAAGTTGAAAAGCTGCAGATAGCAATGTTCAATCTCAAATGCTACAGAAATTGGAGAATCGAAAATAGGGTAATACCGATCCCTGGAAATACCAAGGGATGTAACATTTAAAGTGGATGGGATTGAATCCTTCCCATGCAACGATACATTGTGCAAAGTTTAATTTGAATGTCCCAGTCGTTCATGCTTGACATATAACATTGGTTTCTCTTAGGTAGTATTTTGTCAATGTTGTACACCTTAAAAAAAGATCTCATCTTTCGACTGAAAAGATGTAAGTTCCCTTTACCAGAAGGCGCTTCATATCAAATTCCATTGTTATTGACCTAGTGCTTCTTGAGAAAAAAATCAGGTGTAAGATACTGTCATTTCGCTTTGTAAGATGGTCTGGTCTTAAGTCCCTTTACTCACATTTTAGTTATCCCATATTTGATTGAAATTGTGTAAGCATTTTTGTAACTATGGTTATTATTTGAAATATTGCCGACGTCGAAAATAAATTACGAATGCTAATGTGAGATTTAGGTGGAGTGATAACAAGGTTATTTTCTTAAACATTATGAAAATAATGTAGCATTCGCATTTTTTGCTAAGGAACTTTGCAAACATGTACAGGACGTTTTTTTTTTTTTACTCTTTAAACAGCACACGTACAGTAGAAGCCAGGAAATATACCATGCATTGAATTAGAATTAACTTTAAAATCATAAGATAGGTCTGATATTTTGTTTAAACATATCATCATCGTTATTCTGCATTATGCATAATGTTGTCCTAAATAAAACATATTTTAAACTAGGATTTTAAACCATTTTGGTTTGTAAAACTAGATTCGTTCTGACATACAGTTACCTCGCTGACATGTTGGCATCTTCCATCCCGGTTTACAGCCCCCGTCACACTCCCCAGTAAATCTGCTACAACGGTTTGTCACTTCACAGTTCTCACTGCATCTATGTCCGCAGTTCTTTCCATAAAAACCAGTTTGGCATGCTATTTCAGGCGAAAAGTAAATTGTATAGAAACGTACTTCTCCATCAAACATCTTAACATTAGGAAGGGTATCATAAAAGTGTCATTGCCATCAAAAGATGGAAATAGCGAAGAGTGAGCAATCTCATAAACATTCTTTAAAAACACAGCTTTTTTATAGCTGGACACGCACGGCCCCCTGGAAATACCAGATGTTTGTGTAATATGCCTAAGAGGAGCAATTATCCCCGTTTGACCGGTCACACCTACCGTGAACATTATATTGATCAAATGAACGGAGTAATCCGTAGTCAAAACAAGTATTGTGAGTAAAGGACGGACTAACAATTGGTATGTAATGATACAAACAACATTGACTTAAACGACAGGTGGTATTTGCAAATACATGCACATTATGCATTACATGGTTTAATTCTTACGCAATTAGTAAAATGTACTATAATTTTGTTGTGATATCCAATTTATTGACAAGAAACATGTCAGACACCTATTGACTTAGCATAATACACTACGTGAATAGCACACAGAAAAAGTGCAACATTGTATAATATCACCTGATTATTTGGACAGGGCCAGTTAGTGTACAAACGATTTCGGTATAATGTTTTAACTTTAAATTTATAAAGACCAAACTGTACAGAACAGTCCCGTGTCATTCGATATCTGACACATTGGACAATTTTAGACTAATTACTTTGTATCAGAGAACGTGTTCAATAAAAATAAAAACTTTCTTGTTTCTCCATCCGTTTTTTACACATCAGTAACTATTAATAAATCATCACGAGAAATTGAAACAATGACGATTATAATTACGAAATATGTTACAACCATTGAAAATGTTAGATGAATAATAATTATTTATTAATGATCGTAAATGGTGGGAGAAGGGATCTTTCATTGAATAAGAAGTATATAACTATTATTATTGTAAATCTCCATACAATAATGGACCTCGTCAAAATTATTATAAGTATAATATTCAACACCGAGGCAATGTTATGCTGATCGTGGTGTTAACCAATCGCAACTTCTCGGGTTGGTTTGCCGCTTACCGGAAAGGTCCAGGAATATGCGATTGGTTGTAGACCTAACCATCTGTGATGTTACCGTATTTTTTTTTTTTGGGGGGGGGCTTCGTTTTGGTAGTTTCCATTAAGCAGATTGGAGACTAAAACCCCCGACTTCATATGAGTGATATTCCCGAGAAGGACATTCAACAATAACCAATCAATCAATCAATCAAAAGGAAGCCGGTCATTTTAGCTTAATGTTGTTCATTCTTAACGCTACCATATCAATGATATGATCGGTTAATAAGACAACATATTTGCGTTTCATAACATACCTATAAAAACGTATTAAATCTGATAGCAATAGCGGTAGTTTAGTGTATTTGGAAAGGTGCATAGCTGCTTTAAGGTTTTTGAATTCAATCATGAATTCCAGACGCATCAGATGTTCGCATAACATAGGTATAAACCATTCCTTAGCAAAACGTTCGGTATCAAAAGGGAAAGTAATATGTCTTTCGGATATGACCTTGAAAACAGATACCGATGTCAAGAACATATCTGATATTTCTAAATGGTATAACACATGCTTATGAATACTGTACACCTTTAATTTATAAGAAATACTTTTCATGAACATTGTATTTCAAAGAAACAAGAAATGTTGAACTCACGTATTTGGCATTTCTCCCCATATACCCCTGCATTACATCCCCGAGGGCACGTGCCGTTTTGATAGTGGCATGGCTCCCCATCGCTACAGTTCCCACATGATGACGAACATCCCAGCCCATACGCCTGTTTATCACACACTGAAAGTGTTAAAGGAGTTCGTAATAATCACATGGTAAAAAGTATAAAAACGCTGAAGCTGACACATGTAAAACAAACGTTCAATAAAGTTAACATAATCCGCAATTGTCTTGTACGTAAGTAATTGTAAAATTTACGATTCCTTTGGTGATATCAATGGACTTTTGTAAATCAGCGTAATTAGATATGCGACCCCCCTCCGTAAAAAAATCCAACAAATCTGAGACAACAAAATAGTACATGTAACAAGCGAACCTCAATTTAATAAAAAAGAAAATATCACCAAACGAAAAAAAAAAAACAACTCGGAATAATACCATCTAAGGAAAAACCCACTGTGGCGTCATAGTACTTTTGTGTTAAGTTGCTATGATCAATAAAAGCTACAGAAGACCGGTAACACGGTCGGAATATTTCAATTCAGTATTGTTTAGAGTTTCTTGATTCTTGTGGTGCTTATCGCTAGGTTCATATACCAATATCTGTCAAATACCAGTTGCATAAAGCACTTCTGACCCGAACTACTTTTGCTATCATCCCCGCTTCAATATCCCCTACTTTGCTTTCTTGTTGATCAATAGGATACACGAATTATCAGTCATTTTTTTTAATATCAACACAATTTATCGACTTTAGAATACAACCAATATACTAACTAATTTGTTTATTGGTTTATCAAACATACACCAATGACGAAAATGATCAGTTATACATGTATGGATCTGAAAAGCAATACTGTTTAGGCCTAACTATTTAAAAATAGTACCGGGACGTCTTACATAGAACAGTTGCGTGGGAATAATATGGCGTCCACTGACATAATGCATGGCGCATTTCATAGAAATATACACACTATCAACAAATACTCCGAAATTATTATTAGAAAAGTGGATAAAGAGATATGTCAACAATTATTGTCAACAAGGAACCATTCAGACCTGGTGGATCAAATATTGACTGCCTAGCAACCCCACCAGCTGTAATAATAGGAAATATTACATAGACAATATCTTTCTCCTCTGCATCCATTGTAGACATAACGAATATGAACATATTTATCATGTCTACTCACTTTGTCTTGTAGAAAGTCCTATCACCCCCTCAAATGAGAAACCACGTGAAAGAGAATTTAAAAATATTGTAATTCCAATAACAAACAATTTTCACTAAAACCACTGTATTCTATAAATTAAAGTAGCAGAGTGGTTAGAGCATTGCACTCAAAATCACACGGCCTCTGGTCGGCGCGGGTTCGAATCCCGCTCGTTCCGGTAAGTGAGGAAGTTGCTGAGTTTACTTGCGGAAGGTCGGTGGTCTCTACCCAGTTACATTGTATCTGGGTTCTCTCTCCCACCAATAAAAACTAGGCACATCAGATAACTGAAAAAAAAGTTGAGTGCGGCAGAAAACAAAAATCAGTCAATCATTAGCATATTTTGATTGATGGCATATGCATTGAAGAATTCAAACTCGTTTTCCCTGAAATTCAAACAATATTTTATAACACATTTTGAATTATAACTAAATCAACAGTGAAAGTAAAGTGTTGGAATTAATTTACGATCCAGTCATGAAAAAATGAAAACAAATTCTATGAATGTTCACTGCCTTACAGTTACAGTCAGATTATAGCCATGCTCATAGAGTCGTGTCGTCGCACCGAGTTACGGCGGAGAGAGGGAGGAAGGAGGGATTGCTGATAGCAACCATGTTCATTCATAATTTTGAAATGAAATCATCAATATATTTTTAGACCATATCTTGTTTATAAATTGATGACTAATTTCCCATGTTCGATTAAAACTAGTCAATAAAAAGGGTGATTCGAGACATAAAATTGTTACATGTAGATCACCCATTATTCTATCACTATGAATAACTAAAATGTCAGCATAAAACATTAATTCAGAAAATTCCGTTCTACTGAGAAAATGTTCAACCCACTGTAAATACTTTCTGCTACAAAGTCGTCATCTATGACAGTGTGGAGTCGGACTGAAGACTGAACGTCTGAAGTATTTCTGGCGCACGATGCTGTGTAGAAATTGAATCAAACGTTGTTCCCGTTACGTATGCTGAAAATGAACCCCTTGATTTTTTAAGTTTTATTTCTCAGGAGCCTACCCTAACCCCTGTTTGCACAACACACAAGAGGCCCACTACCCTTATCGGTCATCTGAATACTAATGAAAAAGTATCAAACTTTCCATAGGCTATAAGATCTAGAAAAAAAATTATGTTCTGAATATATAAGCTAAATTCTAATGTTCAGCAATACTATCAACCAAGAGGTGTTCTTAAAACTTCACCGCCTTCAAAAGTGCATACATTGATGAAAGGCTTCAAATAATAGGTGCATTGACATAAAAACATCAAAAGATATGACTAATTTGGACTTATACTAAAATCAGAACCCTCGGCTATGATCGAAATTCACTATTTTTGTACATCCTTTTCTGCTATTCCTAAGTATGCATTTAGATTTCATACAGTATCAGCAAACTTACACATCAATACGTTATACTAAGTTTAGCCTACTCTGGGGTCAGAACCCTTACTCTGAGGATAATCAAACTTACAATTTTCGTAAAAGACTACCTGCTCTATCCACTTAGTTTCAATTTAGTAGCAATAGCACCAGAGAAGATGTTATTAAAGCGTTTTACACATTAGCATAATATAACAATTTGGCACCGCCCTGGGGTCGGAATCCCTACCCCGGGGATTATGAAATTTACATTTTTTGGTAGAGACATTCCCGCTCTCCATTACCATGCATTTAATTTTTCTTACACATGTGCGGTTCTTGAGAAGAAGATAGTTGAAAATTGGTTGATTTGGGGCAGTTTTTGTCCCACTCCTAAGGCCACAGGAGTACATGAATCCTGAAATTTACAATTTATGTTTCCCTTGTCCCAAAGATGCTTCATAACAAATTTGAAAAGAATTGGACTGATAGTTATCAAGAAGTTAAAATTGTTCAATTGTTAACGCAGGACGGACGACGCAAAACGCATGGCGACAGACGACAAGCAACGGCAATGGGTAACCTGAGTTTACTCAGGTCACCTAAAACGTATACTCTGTCAGACACCTTATGTATACGTGAAGTCAACAAGGATGCACAGGAGTGGCAATTAGATTGGAAATAAAGTGCCGGAAGTTCTAGCTTATTTGTAAAAATGTAAGATTAAAGTGTCACGGTCACCCAGTCTCTGTTAGTTTTAAAAGGTAAATAGTAAATAAAACACAAACTGTTCAACTGGTTGACTTAATAAGATCATGAATTATTGTTGTAACATGATCAATGTAAGTACACACATAAACTGCATCATGTGTAAATATTTGTGCGTTAAAGACGTTTTTTCGACAAGAAGGGGAAGGGGGTGGAGCACATTGACCCTGTGTCAAACTATGTGTTATGTCCATACTCTATTAATAGGTTTCACTTCTCGTTAACACCTACCAATGCCAAAATCACAATAATTTTGAGAAAACAAACTTTTTAAACTTTTATACAAATAATCACTTTACTTAATCAATGTATGGTGCAGAGGTATACGGTAAAATTGTTTTACCGCTTCTAAACATCTTACGAGTTTCATCTTTAATCAAAATAAAGCATTGATATGCATTTACCCGGCCTTTGCTGTTATCTTAACAACTTTGATAATTCTAATTCTTAAATTACTTTCCATTTTAGCAACAACAGGTGTAGTTTCGTTACGCCAGTTAAAAAGAATGGCGGGAAGAGAAATATCATTATTAGACTCGGAGAGACCTTGGTACTGCTGTAATCGGTGCACTACGGAGCATTTCATCTGGTTGCTTGGATTACGTGTTTTGGGAATGGCAGATTGATAACAGAAGTGCATGAAAGCTTCAGAGGGCCTACTTTGGAAAACAATAAACTCAGAATAAACGGTGAGTACCTTGACTACAGCGAAGACCTTGATAACCCGGTATACAGCCCAGACAGTATCCCGTACTGATGTTACACCTCTTCTCTTGACATTTATCGGGACACGGTTGGTCACAGTTCTTTCCGTAAAATGTTGGGTCAGAGCACCCTGTGTAATTAGACCACCAAATAGAAATATTCAAACTTTCAAAAGTCCAATTTTCATATTTATTAATCAAGTCACATAACACCCCAAGTAAAGACAAATTGAAACAATTCTGAAACTTACCATGAACTTCCACTTCACATAGTTCATTATATGCGTCTCGTGAGTAGTAGCTAGGGTAGGTAACACCCGGTTTCCGTTCGTTGTAGTATATCACATATCGTCCATGAACAGAACAGCTTATTGTCTGGTTCTCTACTGGAGTTCCGGTCACAGGCTGTATCTCATGGAAACAACGATGGCCGTCATCCTTTGACGTAGTGTTGGATACGTACAGGAAAAATCCAGCAAATCGATTATAATACGCACCGGGGCCTGCAGATAAAATCGATCTTAAATAAGTGATATGCATATTTACATGAAAAAACAGATACGCTGCTTTCACGTTTTGGTAAATGAAAAACCAAACAAGAAGCCCACATGCATTATCGGTCATCTGAATACTAGTGAAAAAGCATCACTACTACAGAGGGCTATGAAATCTAGAAACATAATTTCTGTTCTGAATATCTAATTTAAATTCCAATATCCAGCAACATTATAAAACAAGATGTGTTCTTAAAACTTCACTGCCCTCAAAATGCTACATTGATGAAAGGTTTTACATAATATAATAAGTATAATAATATAATAATATCAACATGAAAATATCAAAATATATGACTAAATTGGATCCATCGTAAAGATGTGAAATTCACCTTTGTGTGCATCCTTCTCTGCTCTTCTTAAGTATGCATTTAGATTGTATATAGTACCAGCAAACTTACACATAAATACTATATGCTAAGTTTGGTCCCATCATGGGGTCAGAATCCGTACTCTTGGGATCACCAAATTTACAATTTTGGTAAAGGACTGCCTGTTCTTTTTAAATAGCTATTTAGTTTCAAGTTCATATTAATAACACTAAAGAAGATGATACTAAAGTGTTTTACACATAGACACTATATTAGGTTTGACCACGTCCTGGGGTCAAAACCCCTACACTGGAGATCATGAAATTTAAAATTTGGTAAAGGCCTTCCTGATCTACATTACTATGCATCTACATTTTCTTAAACACGTGCGGTTATAGAGAGAAACTTTTTGAAAATTGGTTAATATAGGGCAGTTTATGCCCAGCCCCTAAAGTCCCAGGGTGCAGAAATCCTGGCATTTACAGCATTGTTTTATTCTTGTTACAAAAATGTGTTTAATACCGATTGTTAAGCTGTTCTTGGCACACTGATTTTGACTGCGGATAACTCCGTTTACCTGATCGGGATATGGGGTTCACGGCGGGTATGACCGGTTGACAGGGGATGCTTACTCATCCTAGGCACCTGATCCCACCTCTGGTGTGTCCAGGGGTCCGTGTTTGCCCAACTATCTATTTTGTATTGCTTGTAGGAGTTATGAGATTGATCACTGTTCGTTATCTTCACCTTGCATACCAGATTTGAAAAGAATTGGAATGATAGTTATGAAGAAGTTAAAAATCTATATTGTTAACACATTTAATAACTGACCAATTTTGATACAAGCTGATACCAAACTCCTATGACCCCAAGCTGATACCATACCCCTAGGGCTTCCGTGGCCGAGTGGTTAGATCATCGCGCTCAAAATCACACGGATGCTCGCCTCTGTCGGGGAGGGTTCGAATCCTGTTCGCGCCGGTAAGTGAGAAAGTTTTCCAGTTTACGTTCGGAAGGTCGGTGGTCTCTTCCCAGGAACATTGTATCTGGGTTCTCTCTTCCAACAATAAAAATTGGGCGCCACCAAATAACTGAAAAATTGTTGAGTGTGGCAGAAAGCATCAATCAAACAATCAATCAACCAAACTCTTACCCCTGGGATCATCAAATTCACAGTTTTGGTAAGAAACTACCTGTTCTTTCTAAATACCTATTGATATTCAATTTAGTATCAACAGCACTAAAGAAGATGTCATTTAAGTGTTTACACATATACACTATATGTACGGAATGCGTACTCCTACTCGGCACTTGATCCCACCTATGGTGTGTCCATGGTTGCGTGTTTGCACAACTCTATTTTGTATTGATTATAAAAGTTATAAGATGAATAGATGTTCGTTGTCATGTACTATCATGTGGTGATCTGCATAAACACAATATCTAGTTACTTCTTTGGCCATCCAAATCACCAGATTTGAACCCTATCGAACATGTATGGGGCGAACTGAGTATACATTAATCAAATAGAACTGCAGCCTTAGACTTTACAACCACTGTACCTGGAGTAGAACAACATTCCTGGATAGTTTTATAGATTTGCTTGCTTCAAAGGGGATGCGTTTTCAGGCAGCTGTTAGTTGTCCTGGAAGACACACTTTACATTGAACTTGGAGGGTTTAAAACCCTTAATGACCGTAATTACCTTTAGTAGAGGCGGAGTGGTTAGAGTATTGCGCTCAAAATCACACGGCCTCATACCTCTGGTCGATATACGTACAGTATGGTGAAATGGATCGGAAGAGGAGTATACACATTTTACCATACATGGATGAAAGTGCTTATATATCTAGGAATAGAAAAGTTTACTTCAGAACGGGTGATATCATAAAATGACCATCTGAAGATTTTAGAAAGACGTCGCTTCAACGTTTCAGATGCGACCTGTAGTATATTACAAGGGATTAAAACACGCATTTTGTTGAAAATACTAAATTTTGCACATTGTTTAAGAAATTTGTTTTGCCATTTAGGGCTTTTCAGCCATAAGTTTGAATGAAATTTTCCTTGAACATGTTCTTGATCAGTCCTTGCATATTTAACTCACATATGATGATCAATATAGTAAAACAAATAATGCATGTAGTTGGGCATAACAAATAATGCATCAAGAAATCCATAGTCAACCGGGGCTCAGCTTAACATAATTAGCAGTGTTACATGTTTAATTTACTTCTAAAACTAAGCTGAAATGATAGCCTAATATCCCGAATTCATTACATTCTTTTATTTTATGTGCTTAGACGCATGAACTAATTCCTAATTTAAACCAATTGATTTAAAAGTAAGTATCGTTGGTCATTCCATAATTAAAAAAAAAGTCCACATATTTTCAGAAATACACAAACAGTAAAACCATCTTAACTGGGTACTCAATATTACTAAACCATAACGCTGTCATTGCTGTTAAACTGCAATAGAGACATACTTTTAACTTGTACTCAAGTTTTCACTTACAATCAAATAATTTTACTGAGAGTTCAATAATTGGACACATAACTTCCTTAGTATTTTGAACCAACCATTCCCAACATAAAATTAGGTATGTGATAGATAAAAACATCAACACGTACTCGGTTTATTTTCCGTCCTATAGTAGATGTTAATGTGACTAATGCTGACCACACTCTCCAGGTCCACTCTCCACATCGCTGTTGTTTGACCTGGGCCTGATTGAGTACATTGGTTTCCTCCTGCTGAGCGGTCAGTATACATTCCGTCCACAGCCTTCGCTGCGCCCCATTCCACATCATAAGGTGCATCAGGCCAGTTATGTGTCTGCCATGCTGGTTTCCGTAATGCTGCATTTTCTTGAACGTAAGAAAAGTAATGAAATATACAAACTGCAGATGTAAGAGACTTCGTTTTATATTTGCGATTATCACATGCACATGCATTGAAATTAACATCAGATCAAAATATGTAGATTATTGTACTGAATATGCAGTATGTTCCACTCGTACGCAAATTGCAATTTTAAAAATCATCTATCATAATACAAAGACTAAGCATACATTGTGCTGGGAACTTGTGGATGTCCCACTATCATGTACCCGAACCCTAAGGTAAAGCAAGTACATAATATTTAAAAACAAACAAACAACCCACTATATGACAATACACTTCCGATATATTGAGCTATAAACATGATCCGCCTCTTTCCGTCAACCACATATTTCTCTCACAACCAAGTTCTATCAGTAAAACTATGTAAAACGTAATTTAAATGTGTATTGTTATGTTCATCAAACAAGTTGGTCTACCTTTTACCACTTGAAACTTATCACCACATTCCTATACTGCATGATACACATAATAACTAATACGTTAAGGAAAATGCTACACCAGGAAAATATGATATGGATAAAAAGTGGAGGATTTGTGCAATGATGATTTTAAACTTAAAATTTTCAAACTTACTCAATTTAGTCAAAAATACAGCTTTACTATTAAATAATTACTACAAGAATCGAAGCTTCTATTTACAGATTACCAGTCGACCAGCTAACTGACCAGGCTACTCAGGTAAATATTTCGAAAACAAAGACCTCAAATAACTTATTCTAAAAGGTTCTAAATACAGAGAACCTCGGTCTTTCAATTGGCGACATAATTTCAATTTTATTATGAATTATGTCGAGGATTATGACAGACGATGGGTTAGATATGAAAAAGAACTTGATACATTGTCAGAATGGATTAAAAGTGAGAACCATTTGCTCGAAAGACATCATACTTGGTACTCTTCTACATCTACATCATAAGGAGTGAATGACCGCTATTGATTTTGAGGTCAAATTGGACATAGAAAGATGCTGTCCGCTCAATACCTTGATAACTCTTTGCTTGACATGCATCAAACTTGGTACATTGGTAGGAGCAAATGACCCCTATTGATTTTGAGGTCGCATGGTCAAAGGTCAAGGGTTAAACTGAATATAGTAATATATCATATCCTATATTTTAAGAATAATTTGCTTGATAGACACCATCCCGGTTAGAATAGGTCCTCAGTGTCTCTTGCTTGTCGTAGAAGGCGACTAAACTGGGTTGTCCTTCAGATGAGACTGCAAAAACCGAGATCCCGTGTCATAGCAGGTGTGGCACGATAAAGATCCCTCCCTGCTCATAGGTGACCAACCAGTATTCCGACGGTCCGATAGTCGGACGGTCCGGTAGTCCGACGGTCCTATAGTCCGACACTCCGATAGTCCGACGATACGGTAGTCCGACGGTCCGATAGTCCGAAACGCCGATAATTTGTGGCCACATATAAGACATTGCTATGTAATAGGCAGCAGAAAACAGGAATAAGTGCCGTGTGACAGAGCGATTTTACGTCACAATAGCAAAACATCGCACAGAGAGAAAACTCTGAACGGGTTCGACCTACATCGGGTACCTGTAAAGTGCAAAATAAAACGATATATACCGAAACGAGACGAAACCCACCGAAAGGAGATGAAACAGATTGTATAACCGAACTTTATTAATTATAATAATTAAAAATGGTATCTTAAGCCCCTGTTAAAGTTACCACATATAAATAAAATTCGCCTCCCCATTGTGGTAAGCTTTCGGCTTGACAGATACAAAGTTTTAAAAGTTGGAAGAGGGTGAGTAAGCACAACGTTCAGATCCGAAGTTGATTGAATACCCTGTGTAATTAGTTTCGGATCTATAAATTTCAGAACAGAGGGTTACAATTCGGCATAAATACACGTTTCAGTATGTTTTGCTCGAAAGACAAATCTATGTATACATATGGATATTGTGTATTTGTATGTAGTATATCAAACGGTGGATTCTGAGTATGTCTTCCCGTTCTCTTTGTAATTTCTGCTTCCCTTGTTCATAAGCCTTTTGAGTTTACAAAATGCTGACATCCTCCTGATATTATTGCATAATAAAATCTGTTTTACGTCCCGTTTTCAATTTCCCGTCCTAGCAACAAAACAAATGTATAGAGTTATATTTAGACTCACTACATATCAATAATAATTTTTATAACACATGTATATATATATTACCGAATTCCATTCATATAATATGGTATACTATCTAACTTTTTCCATTAGTGCAAGTACTCGCACCTAAGCAGTTAGAGATAAAATAAAAGGTTAAGAGCTCTTCCTGCTTTCAAATTTCTCAGACACCAGTTTCTTAAAACAATGTATCTATACCCAAAGGCGGATCCAACGCCAGCGACCCCACCCCTTGTTTAGTGTGTTTCGCCAGACCTCTGAGACTGTAATTCTCCGTTCTAAAATTTATGGATCTGAAACTAATTGCACATGCTATTTAATCAACTTCGGACGCGTACATTTTGCTTATTCACCACCTCCCCCCTTTCCAGCTTTTAAAACTGTGTATCGGTCAAGCTGAAAGCCTACATCAAAGGGGAGGTGAATTTTATTTATATGTGGTAATTTTCACACGGACCCAAGATACCATTTCTAATAAAAGAGTTCGGTTATACAATCTGTTTCGGTTCATTTCGGTGGGTTTTCGTTTCGGTAGATTTCCTTTCGTTTCGCAGTTTACAGGTACCCACCTACGTCTGTCTGTATGCATGTAGAATTTAAGGAACATTTTCATTGTGTCGTGTCTAGAGAGCTATGTAGATACATGTAGGTATACATACATATATATATATATATATATATATATATATATATATATATATATATATATATATATATTAAAAGAAATAGAATAAACAGTACACAAAGTTAAAAATTTAACGCAAGCGCTTTCATTTTATAATCCTCAGGCGTTACATTTTAAAATAGTTTTGAAATGGTTTGACGTCATAAAGGCGTCCTAACATTTCACGTACATAACGACGTCATAAACGAATGAAGGGAAAAGGATTTTACGTTAAGCATATTATGACGTCATAGATAATAACAGTAAACATATTTTACAGTAAGCTATTGAGAGCCGGTTTTAAAGTCTTAATAAAGTGTCTTTCTTTTTCTCGTCGGGAAATAGTATTTTCTGTATACAGTTTATAAAACGGAAATACATTGAATTGTCCGTGGCCACACACATCTATATGTTCACTAACTTTAATTTTTCTGTATTCGGGTGCTGAAATGTGTTGTTTATGAACTCGTATACGAGTTCGCAGAGTAGTTCCAGTTTCACCGATATAATGTTTTCCACAGCCAGCACATGTTATAACATAAATTAAATTTTTGGTGGAGCACGTCATATCTGAATTTACCGTAAATTCCTTGTTGTTAAATTCGAACGAACTTCCTTCCCTTAAGTATGGGCACGTTCCGCATCGCCGATCGTCACATTTGGTAACGGTGAAAATTTTTTTGTTGGACTTTTCCTGAAAATTAGATTTACATAACAGTCTCCTAAGATTTTTCGGTTGTCTCTTGCTGTTGATAAAAGTATATTTCTTCATAATTTTCCCCATTTTTTCATCTGTTTTTAGTAGGTCGTTGAGTTGCCGAACGATAGGTGTAACATTAGAGTTCCTTGGGTTGTATGTTGTAACAAACGGTAAAATGTGTGAATTTGTTGTGGGATTGATTTTGGATTTATTGATAAGATTTTCTCTATTGAGTTCTCTGGCTTTCTTGATTCCGTCGTTTATAAGTTTGATTGGATAATTCTGTTTTTGTAAATAACTATTTAATTCCCCTAAACGTTGTTCTCTGGTAGGTTCTTCGCTAACGATGGTACATATTCTTCTGGCGAGGTTGTAAGGTATGGCACGTTTTGTGTGTCTTGGATGCGAGGACGAAAAGTGTAAATACTGGTGAGTGTCCGTGTGTTTGTAAAAAATATCTGTAATTATTTTATCCTCCTTTTTGATAACAGAAACATCCAGGAATGGTATACAAGATGTACTGTAATCCATTGTGAATTTTAAATTGATATCCAATTCGTTTAGAATGTTCTTAAATTTATTCATTGTTCTGGGTGTTTACAACATACAACCCAAGGAACTCTAATGTTACACCTATCGTTCGGCAACTCAACGACCTACTAAAAACAGATGAAAAAATGGAGAAAATTATGAAGAAATATACTTTTATCAACAGCAAGAGACAACCGAAAAATCTTAGGAGACTGTTATGTAAATCTAATTTTCAGGAAAAGTCCAACAAAAAAATTTTCACCGTTACCAAATGTGACGATCGGCGATGCGGAACGTGCCCATACTTAAGGGAAGGAAGTTCGTTCGAATTTAACAACAAGGAATTTACGGTAAATTCAGATATGACGTGCTCCACCAAAAATTTAATTTATGTTATAACATGTGCTGGCTGTGGAAAACATTATATCGGTGAAACTGGAACTACTCTGCGAACTCGTATACGAGTTCATAAACAACACATTTCAGCACCCGAATACAGAAAAAATAAAGTTAGTGAACATATAGATGTGTGTGGCCACGGACAATTCAATGTATTTCCGTTTTATAAACTGTATACAGAAAATACTATTTCCCGACGAGAAAAAGAAAGACACTTTATTAAGACTTTAAAACCGGCTCTCAATAGCTTACTGTAAAATATGTTTACTGTTATTATCTATGACGTCATAATATGCTTAACGTAAAATCCTTTTCCCTTCATTCGTTTATGACGTCGTTATGTACGTGAAATGTTAGGACGCCTTTATGACGTCAAACCATTTCAAAACTATTTTAAAATGTAACGCCTGAGGATTATAAAATGAAAGCGCTTGCGTTAAATTTTTAACTTTGTGTACTGTTTATTCTATTTCTTTTAATATTTTATACCGGACACTGTGATTTTTTTTAAAAACACAATTTGGATATATATATATATATATATAGATATAGATATTTATAGGCTTGTAGGGAGGGCTGACACAGCTGATACTCGTCAGGGACGTAGCAACAGAGAGGGGGGGGGGCTGATCCCTTCCCCACTTTTTAAAAACTTTCCCTTTCTTCATTTTTACAAGCTAAAACTCTTTTTGGTTCGACTGCCCCCCCCCTCCCCCCCCCCACACCATTCCTTTTTTGGCTGGCACCCAGCTTCCCCCTTTCAAAAACGATGCTACACGCCTGCTCGTGTCCCCTTAACACGTTCAAAAGTAGGGAGTGGGGACAAGAGTATGTATGTGCCCCCTCCTTACACTTCTGGGACCCCAAATGATACCCTCATCTTTATATCAAATGTTGTTTGATAACATCATCTCCTTAATTCTAGTGCAAGAAATTTCTGTTCAAAAATTGTTATTTGCTATAAAGAAAGGTATACCATAAAATTGGTATAGAATTCGGATATACAGATTTGCGTTGAAAAACTTAGATAGGCTCTGATTGGTGCATAATTGCATTATTGTCGTTCCATACAAAAATTGATTTCCTTATTGATTGTGTTATGAGCCGTTATATAGAAAATTTTAATTTAAGAAACATTTGCCCGTGGATGGGGGGGGGGGGACTTGAGGCCTACTTCAAACTTTTAAGACTGAGTAGGGTGTAGGGATTCCTACCATTTTTAGCTTGTTATTTCAGGGGTTGGCGGTGATTATATAGGTAACCGTCGCCATCTTCATGACGTTTATATGGAAATTTTGGAATTGAATCCAATTTTAGCATGTGCCCTAATCTAAGTTTTGTGCTCTCCTACTAACACTTTACGATGTTTGACTACGGCATTGGCGTTGCCTTATACCTAATAACAAATTCGTCCGAACAAATTGCTAATTCGTCCGAAAAATTACTAATTTGTCAAAACCAATAGCTAGTTCGTCCGAACGAATTACTAATTTGTCTGAAGAAATAGCTAATTCGTCCGAACAAATTGCTAATTTGTCGGAACGAATGTCTATTTCGTCCGAACAAATCCATAATTCGTCCGAACGAATTACTAATTTGTCCGAACGAATTACTAATATGTCCGAACAAATAGCTAATTCGTCGGAACAAATTGCTAATTTGTCCGAACAAATAGCTAATTCGTCCAAAAAAATTGCCAATTTGTCCGAACGATTTTCTATTTCGTCCGAACAAATAGCTAATTCATCTGAACAAATAATAGATTTAGATATGGCCTTTCTACGCCGCTGTAAGTTCACATTTGAATGATTTTGGTCAGGAATTGATTGTCTGATTTTGGCGGTTTCTGGTAATTTCCTTAAAATAATGTCTGACATGAATAAATTATAACTCTATTAATTAACATTTTTGGTGATGGTCAACATGTCGGAATAACGGACCGTCGGAATATTGAACTGTCAGACTATCGGACCGTCGGACTACCGGCCCGTCGGACTATCGGGCCGTCGGAATACTGGGCATGAACCCTGCTCATAAGTGCCGATCACAGTCCTAAATTTTGCAACCCTTCACCGGCAGTGGTGACGTCTCCATAATTTTGAGTGAAATATTATTGAGAGGGACGTTAGAAAACATTCAATCAATCAATCTTGATTGATACCAAACTTGTTACACTGGTACATCATAAAGAGTAGACGACCCTTATTGATTTTAGATCACATGGTCAATCCACTATGAAGATATTGTCTGCTCAATATCTTGAATTGGTTTCGCACTACTATCGCTTAAACTATGCATGTCTATTTTTGTTCCATTGAGGCATAGATGTATTACACACACATTCCTGTTATAAATACACTGTGGGATTTTGTGATGACAAAAGCTCTTAACTGTTTTATAGTCTTTGTTCGTAAGTTCTTCTGCAGTGTTATTAAGGATTCATTCCTGGCACACTGATTCTGACGATGGATAACTCCATTTACCTAATAAGATACAGGGTTGACGGCTTATAGGCGTTATGAAATTGAGCAATGTTCGTTATCTTCACCTTTCATCGAAGACTCATTATTTATTAACAGTAAATAGTTTCATTCATATGTCTTGATCTATACATGTGAACTCGAAATAAAAGACACCAGAGTCCTTCACATCTGAAATGTACTTAGATATTACATTGAAAATAAATATTAACGGCTAACTGCTGACTCAGCTTTATAACAAACGGGACAATTTCGGCTTCTCCGCCGTCGGCTTCCCGTGTTTATGTAGCAGTATTCCATTACCACCTGCATAAGGTGTTTATATCTCTCGACAAATTTGAAGCGCGGAGGCTTCTGCGTGTGATCAGTTTTTTAAATCGAGACAGGCTACTGACTACAAAAACATGATGTTACAGTGTTGCCGTTTAAAGTCAGCATTTCCCAAATCATATGAACGTTATAATGGTCTTGTTTGCCAATGTGACCTATCTTTGGGTTAGTTGGTGTTTGGCAGGTTTCATACCGATTATTGGGCCATTATTAGCACATCGATTTTGGCGACGGATTGTTCCGGGTAACATCAATGCGGATCTTAAACTCCCGATGCGTGATCGGTGCCTAATCATGAATATGTTTATTGTTCGGCATGTTCACACAACTTCTTTTAGAATAAAGAAATTAGCTCTCTTTAATATAATTATATTTCAATGTTTGACATTGAATTCAATATCGAATGAAGCTCGTGAATGTCAATTATACAACGTCAACAATATCATGATATAGAGACATATTTAACTCCTCATGCTAAGAATTATTTTAGGTGATATGTAATGCACAAGTAAAACTAGTCTCGTAAATCTCATAAACAATATCAATACATATTTCTGTCAGTTTTCAAACTTCCTAGTTTTGTTGAATTGCTACGTGACTATGATATATATGTATATAATACTTTAACAAATACAGATTAAGGAAGTAAAATTCACTAGCGGTTTTTTTTTTTTTGGGGGGGGGGGGGGGGCATTTTGAATTTTTGTTTCCATTTTGTGTCTTCGTCTTTGTATATGGCCAACATTTCCTGAATCAACAGGATATCAACTGTAACTCGTTTTCTAAAATATGGTGTGTTTTTTTGTTGTTTTTTTTGGTGGGTTGGTTTTTCCTGTTCTTTTCAATGTCCTCAAACACGGAAGGATGCCTCTGTTTATCTACATTTTCCACACATAGAACAAATAAA